>NW_027469752.1:0-68792 GCF_051020765.1 Lasioglossum baleicum | reverse complement strand
GGAATCACAGAAAAGGTCAAGTTGTTAACTTAGTCGTTCGTCGCTCTGATAAGGTTGCAACGTTTGCCAGCGGCATGACCCTCGACCTTCTTGTTCATAATAAAATAAAGATGCCCGTCCCTGGAACGTTTGTTAATTTCTTCCTCTGAAGACGAAGTTATACTCTCGATACGGCGGGTTCGCATCTGCGAAGGTTGGGATATCGGTAAAATGTTTGACGCCATACTAGTAGGTAAGTTCAACAAGGGTTTGACTGTCTGCTTTGATATTCAAACATTGAATTAGGGTGTCTATTGCTAATACTGTTGAGCGGATTTATTACAGGAATGCGTGGTTTGACTCTCGGAATCACTAAACAGGTGGAGCTATTGACTTATACGATCGACTCTCCAAGAGGGTGGTAACGTTCTCGAACAGTTAGACCATCGATCTTCTTATTCATACATGAAATTTAGGTGACCGTCACAAAGATGTTTACTAGTATGTTCCTCTGAGCAGGAAGTTATACTATCGATACAGCGGGTTAGCTGCTTGGACGGTATGGCCTTTGGTAAAGGATATGTCTCTATGTCAATGGGCAGCCATCTACATCCGGTTGAATGTCTGCTTCAAAATTCATCCCGCTCATTAAGGCGTAGGCTGCAAATACAGTGCAGGGCATTTGCTTCCGGATTACCTGGTGTAATTCTCGGATTCACAAGATAGAGGAAGTAGTTGAATTTGCCGCTTGACTCTTACAGAGGTTGGTAATATTCTCGAACGCTTTGACTCTCGTTGTTTATTTATGTACGCGAATATGTGGTGTCTGTCTGCCAAAATGTCTATTAATGTTTCCGAGAACATTAAGCACGACACTCGTTACTGCGAGCTGTGTTCTCGGAAGTTAATGTATTCGTAGAAAAGAATGGCTTTATACGGATTGGAAATGGTCTCCGACGGCTTGGTTCATTTTTCTTTTTTTTTTTTTTTTTTTTTTTGACGCAGGGGGAATCTTCAAAAGATGTCCCGGCCTCCTGAGAGGGGGGGGGGGGGTCTGTGGGATTCTTACCCACTAAACTCCCTGCGGTGGTCCGTCCTTTTCGCACATGGGAGGGCCCGGGATGACTGGCAACGGTTTCGCGAAAATAAGACACCGGTGCTTCCCCGCGACATCTCCAACTCTCCCTGGGCTACACTTCGAGTTTCCACGCCTAGTCCGCATCTTCCTTTGGTAGTGTCGCGGGACCACTCGCGCGACACCGACACCTCCCTTGACCGCGATTCCACGACGGTCGCAACCTCGGCCGACCGCCCGCGGTCCCCTCCAATCAACGAGAAGGCGTACAGCGGGAACTCGCCTCGCCGCCGGAGGTTCTTCACCGGACGATTATCCGGGATTCCTTCCTCGCGCCGCATTAACTCCGGCTTGCGGAGCGACGGGCGTGCGTCCCGCTAGCCGCAACCGCCGTTCTTTTCTGAGACGGCCCCGGGTCTTGATCCCTTCTTCACGACCCAGCTCCTCCTCCTGCTTCCGCTGCAGAAGGTGACCGCCGCTCGACAAACTCGATCTCACCTAGCCATGCCTGGTACGACGGCATGGAGCGAGAGGTCCCATCCTACAAGCCGCTGGAGCTCCCTTCTCACCGGCGTCCAAGCCGGACACTCCTCCAGACTGTGCTGCGAGGAGTCCCCCTCCGCTCCGCAATGCCAACACCCTGGCGGCACCACCTCCCAGATCATGTACTGGTACTCCCTGAAGCATCTGAGCCCGGAGAGTACCTGAGAGAGGCGGAATGTCCGATTGCTGCGTCTCCTCATCCAGTCGTCCTGTACCGGGACAATGGGTACGAAGGCCCCGTGGCGTGCCCTGTTCGGCCCGCGCAACCGTCACTGCCACCTCTTCATAACGGACCGCCGGATCTCCCTCTTCTTTTCTTCGATATCTTCGAGTTCTTGCGATCCTGGACCGGAGTTCCCTACGCTGTGGTAGCGCAGGAGCACATACATCAGCTTTTCCGCCGACACCGATGCCCCATACAGGGCCATCGAGCGGACGATACCGGCGTAGAGTCGGCGCACCCTCTCGTCCGGCCCTCGTATGTTGGGCAGCAGTCGACACAGCGCTACGCCCGTCGTCTACAGGCGTGGGCGAGCTCCTCGAAAAGGTCCTCGAAAGTCCATCGGTCGTCCAGGACGAGGACGAGGTACTGCATTTCCCTTCCGATCTGGGCGGCCTTTCGTCCCACGCTGATATTTCCTCTTGCGGGTAGTATCACCCGCTTCTCCCCCCCCCCCCTCGCTGTGGATCCAGATAGTGTGGGTCTTCTCCGGGGAGACCCTGAATCCCAGGCGTTCTATGACCCCAACTACTGCGACCACCCATTCTTCGGCGCGCAGGGGCGTCTGTTTGTAGTTCATCCCGCTTGCCGCGACCAGGGTATCGTCCGCGTAACGCGTGACGCTCACTCGAGCCGGGAGTGCGGCGTGTAGCACCTCGTCGTGTGCTTAGTCCCACTGGATCGGTCCCAGCTCGGACCCCTGCGGGACCCCGAAGTACACCCCCCGGCTGACAGCGCTGTCCCTCCCCGGATGTTCTAAATACCTGCCAACAGGTAGTCACGTATCATCGCTGGCAGGTATTCTGGCACTCGGTGCCGAAAAAGTGCAGACCTGATAGCTGACCAGGGCAGCCCGTTGAATGCATTGGCGTCGTCGAGCCCGACGGCTAGCATGACCCGTCCAGCGACCCGTTTCAAGAGGGTATTGACGGGCAGGAGCGTTTCGATGGTCCAACATCCCTGCCTAAAACCGAACTGGCGATCGTCCAGATCCGGACACACGTTGAGAGGTGGGTAGTCAGTCTACGACCCAACACCCTCTCCAACAATATGCTGCCCCCGTCCAGCAAGTAAATCAGCCTGTCCGCCGACGAAGATTGCTGGGACATGCGAGGGTTCCGCAGCAACACCACCCTGGCTCTCTTCAATCTCTTCGGGAATCTTCCACACTTGAGGCACTCGTCGAAGAGAGCCTTTTACCGAAGGCCTTGCCTTCCGAGAATCTAACCCTCAGCACCGATTGTGTTGCTTAATGTACACGGATACAAATTAGTAGACATATTAGCTGACCGAAGCCCGATATTCACGTATGAAAAGAAACCGGGCAGTCAAACCGTTCGGGAACGCAACCACGTTCTGTGACAGACGAACTGCTAGGTCAGTAGCTTCACCTATATGGTGATTCGAAGAGACACACCTGGTATACCGGGAGTATGTCCAGTGAACTATTTTGTGCAACAGACAGATTAATTCATGGTTTTAATGTTAAAGTAGAACGTCAAACCGTTTTAGAGAGTTACCAGTTGGGATAAAGTCAAACGATTTACCGAAGCCTTACCTTCCGCTTACCTCGCGGGCTTCATGGGGGAAAAGCTCGTGTCCGCGGGAAAGAAATTGGTATTCGTTTTAGTGAAGGGCACCATCACATCATGTAGGAATTAGAAGTTTGAGGGTCAAACCGCTGGTGAACAATGCCACCTTCTATGAGGGACGAACGGCTACGCCAATAACTTCACATATATTAATGCAGAAAATATTAATGTAGTGAACCGACGGAGAACATTACTATTTCGCATAAGTTCACTCCTTTTACAGGATGCAGTACCTTCCGAGACCCTAACCCGCGGTAGCGAGTGTCCTGCTTAATGTGCACGGAAACAAATTAATGGACCTTTCAGAGATCGAACACCACACGTTTGCGTATTAACATCAACATCGAGAGTCAAAGCGTTCGAGAACGAAACCACATTCTGTGAGCGACGAACAGCTAAGTAAGTAGTATCGCGTGTACTGCGATTCTCAGAGTCAAGCCTTGTTTTCCCGCTATAAATCCGTTGAAAGCATTGGCAATAGACACCTTGTTTCCCGGTTTGAATATTAGAGTAGAGAGTCAATCGGTTGGAGAACATAACCAACTGGTATAAGGTTATACTTTTTACGGATGGCCTTACCGTCCGAGAAGCTGACCCTTCCGTATGTTGAGTATAACTTCGTGTTCAGAAAAACCAATTAGTATCCAATATAGTGATGGGCACCATAATCTCATGTATGAATTCGAAGGTCGAGTTTCATACTCTCGAGAATGTTACCATCTTCCTTGTGAGTTGAACGGCTATGTCAATAACATCACATACCATGTTATTCCTAAAGTCAAATCAGGTATTCCTAGAATCAGTCCAGTGAAGTGTATTGGCGATAGACACTTTATTTCTCGTTATGAAATTTAAGGCAGATTTTCAAACCGTCGGTGTACATTACGAATTGGTATAAAGTTATTCTTTTACCGAATACCATACCTCCGGAGATCCCAATCCGCTGTAGCGATTGTCTTTGCATTCACGGGATCAAATTAGTAGTCATTATAGCACGCCTACACCTTCGTTTCACGTATGAATATGTGTATCAAGGATAAACCGCACAAGAACGTTGCCGCCCTATTCGAGAGTCACACAGCTAAATCAATAGCTACACCTGTCCCGTGGTTCCGAGCGTCAGGCCAGGTATTCCGGTAGTCCATCCACAGTGCAGTATTGCCAGTAGACACGCTAATTCTCGGTATGAATATTAAAGCAGGGAGACAAACCGTTGTAGATCGATACCTATGGGCATGGTATTAAACATTTTACCGGATACCTTACCTACCGCGGACATAACCCGTTGTATCGAGAGTATAAATTCGTGTCCAGGGAAACAAAATTAGTATTCATTTGAGTGACGGGCAGCTTGATTTGATGAATGAACTAGAACATCGTGGGTCAATCCGTTCGAGAACGATACAAACTTCTTTGAGAGTCAAACAATCATGTCAATAGCTTGACCTATCCTGCGATTCCGAGAGTGAAATGGGTTATTCCGGGACTAAATCCGCTGAACTGTGTGGGTAATAGACACCTTCATTCACGGTTTGAGTATTAAAATGGACAGTCAAACCGTTTGAGAACGTCACGTATTGGTTTAGAGTCAATCTTTTTACCGAAGGCCGTACCTGCCGCGAAATTAACTCGCAGTATATGGTGTACATCTTCGTGTTCAGAGATAGAAATTAATATACATTTAAGTGACAGGCACCTTAATTTCATGTATGAATTAGATGAGCGAGTGTTAAAGCATTCTGGAACGATTCCCCATTCTTTGAATGCAGCGCAGCTAAGTCAATAGCATGACCTACCTTGTGATACCAAGGGTCACACATATTTTACAGCAGAAAAGCTGCTGATCAGTTTTGCAATAGACACCATAACTCAAGGTATGGAAATTGAAGTAGAGGGTCCAGCCGTCGGAGAGAATTACCAGTTCGAATAAAGTCATTTTTTTACCCAAATCCTTAAATTGCGAGAACCCAACTCGCTGCAGCCATAGTGTTCCGTTGCTTCCACTTGATCAAAATAGTACACATTTTAGCAGGCGGACATGTTGTTTTCATGTAAGAATAGCAAATCGAGACCGAAACCGTTCGAGAACTTTACCGCCTTCTTTGAAACTCGCAGATCTAACTCAATAGCTTCACCAATCCTGTGATTGCGAAAGTCAGACCACGTATTCTAGGCGCAAATGCGCTGAATAATATTGGAAATAGACACCGTAGATCACGGCATGAATATTGAGGTTAAGAGTCAAACCGTCGGAGAACATTACCATTTGGTATAAAGTCATTCTTCTTATCTTACAACTTACACTCAGAGAAAGCAAGCCGCTGCAGCGATTGTCTTGCTTTGCGGACACAGGAACGAATTTGTGGAAATTTTAACTGGCGGACACCTTATTTTCATATACGAATAGAATAACCGGGAGTCGAACCGTACAAGAACGTTCCCACCTTCTTTGGGAGTCGCACGGCTAAATCAATAGCTTCACCTCTCCTGTGATTCCGAGCATCAAGCCAGGTATGCCGGGTGTAAATCCGCGCGTCTTTTTCGGCCCTAGACACATTAATTCACGGATTGAATATTAAAGGCGGGGGGTCAAATCATCGTAGAACGATACCTAATGATATAGTGTCAGACCATTACCGAAGGCCTTAACTTCCTAAATCCTTACCCGTTGTTGCGAAGGTCATGCTTTGTGCTCACGGACACAAATGTGTAGACGTTACAGCAGAATCACACATTATTTTCATATATGAATTAGACTATCGAGAGTCCACGGTTTGAGATCGTCCAACCTTCTTTGACCGTCGCACATCTAATTCAACAGCTTCACCAATTCTGCGATTCCGATGTTCAAACCATGTATTGCGGGGTGTAAATACGCTGAACAATATTGGCAATAGACACCGTAATTCACGGCATTAATATTGAGGTTAAGAGTCAAACCGTCTGAGAACATTACCGATTGGTATAAAGTCATTCTTCTTATCCTACAACCTACACTCAGAGAAAGCAAGCCTCTGCAGCGATTGTCTTGCTTTGCGTATACAGGAACGAATTTGTGGAAATTTTAACTGGCGGACACCTTATTTTCGTATACGAATAGAATAACCGGGAGTCAAACCGCACATGATCGTACCCACCTTCTATGGGAGTCGCACGGGTAAATCAATGGCTTCACCTATCCTGTGATTCCGGTATTGAAATCAAGTAATCCGGGAGTCAATCGCCTGTAAAGCATTAGCCATTGACATCTTAATTCACGGTATGAACATTGTGGTTGAAGGTCAATCCGTCTTAGAACATTACCAACTCGCATAGAGTCATTCTTTTTATCGAATGCCTTACCCTTTGAGAACATATCCCGCTGTACCGTGAGTATTACATCATATTTAAATATACAAATTACTATACATTCTAGTGACGGGCACCTACGTTTCATGTCTGAATAAGAAGATCGCGTGCCAAACTTTTTGAAAACATTTCCACCATCTTTGATAGTCGAAAGCCTGAGTCAACAGCATTATCTATACTTTGATTCCGAGATTCAAGCCTGGTATTCGAGGAGTAAGTGCACTGAACGGTATTGGTAATAGACACCTTAATTCCCGGTACGAATATTAATCGAAGGTATACCATCGTGTTCAGAGGAACAAACTACAATACTACTATAGAGACGGGCACCTTAAATTCATGTATGCGTTAGAAGATCGGGGGTAAAACCGCTCGAGAGCGTTACCACTATAGTTACAAATCGAAAGCCTTAGTTATTAGCTTCACCTATCCTAATGATTCTGAGAGACAAACAAGGTATTCCGGGCGTAAATCCGCTATACAGTGTTGGAAACAGACAATGTAATACAAGGAAACAACAATAAAGCAAACCGTCTTACCGTCGTAGAACATTACCTATTGGTATTGAGTCAATCCTTTTCACGAATGCCGTACCGTTCGAGATGCTATCCCTTTGTACCGAGAGTATAACGTCGTGTACAGTGGAACAAATTATAATACATTTTAATGATGGGCACCTTAACTTCATTTATGTATTAGAAGAACAAGAGTCAATGCGTTCGAGAACGTTACCTCTTCCTTTGAGATTCGAACGGCTGAGTCAATAGCTTCACATATCGTGTGATTCCGAATGTCAAACCAGACATTCCGAGAGTAAATGCGCTGTACAGTATTGGCAACAGGCACCTCACTTCACTGATTGAATATTAAAGTATGCCGTCAAGCCGTTGTATATCATTACCAGTTGGTGTAGGGTCAAACTTCACAGAAAATGCCTTGCGCTCCGAAAAACTAATGTAAATTTAATGTATGAATTATATGCTCGAGGGTCAAAGAGTTGGCGATCCTAACCACCTTTCTTCAGTGTCGCACAGTGCTAGGTCAATAGCTCTGTGATACCGAGATTCACGCAAGATATTACGGGAGTAAAGCCGCTGAACAGTTTTGTAATAGACACCACAATTCACGGTATGAATATTAAAGTAGGGGGTCAAGCCGTCGGATAACATTACTAATTCGTATAATGTCCTTCTTTTTACCGAAGGCCTAACCTCCCGAGTAAACCAAACCGCTGTAGGGACTGCCTTGCTCAGTGTTCATGGAAACATATAAGTTGACATTTTAGAGGCGCTTTCCTTAATTTCATGTATGAAATGGAAGATCGAGGGTCAAACCGTTCGAGAACTCTACCACCTTAGTTGAGAATCGGACTGCTTTGTTAACATCTTCACTGATCCTATGATTCCGAGAGTCAAACCTGGTGATCGGGCCTAAATCCGTTGATCAGTACCGGCATTAGACACCTTAGTTCACGAATTTAGTATTAAAGTAGGGCGTCAATCCATTTGAGAACGTTTCCTATTGCTATACTGTCTAAATTTTACCGGAAGCCTTACCTTCCGAGAAGCTGACCCGCTGGAACGAGAGTATAAGTTCGTTTCCAGAGGATGAAATTATTATACACTTGAGTGACGAGCGACATAATTTCATGTTTGAATTAGGAGATCGCGGGTCAAACCGGTAGAGGACGTTACTACATTCTTAGAGAGTCGATCAGTTAAGTCAATACCCTCACCTACCTGTGGTTCCGAGAGTCAAACGAGGTACGACCGGAGTAAGTGACAAGTACAGAATTGGCATGAGACACCTTAATTCAGGGTATGAATATTAAAGCAAACCGTCATAATGTTACAGGATGTTACCTATTCCTGTAAAGTCAAACCTTTTACCGAAGACATTACCTTACGAGAAACGGAGCCGCTGTATTGAGATTATTACTTCGTGTTGAAGGAAACGTATTAGTATACATATTAATGACGGGCACCTTATTTAAATACACGAGTAGAAACATCACGAGTAAAACCGTCCGAGAACGTTGCCACCTTCTGTAACAGCCGAGGGGCTAAGATAACAGATTCACCTATCTTATGATCCGAAGATTCAAATCAGGTAATCCGCGTCAAAACGTGCTGTACATAATTGGTGTTAGACACGCAGTTTTACGGTATGAATATTATAGAACAGTGTCAAAGTGTTGTAGCACGTTACCGATTGGTCCATAGTCCAACATATTACAGCCGTCTTTACTTTCCGATAAGCTAACCCCCTGTATCGGGATTATATCTTCGTGTTCAGAGAAGCAAACTAGTATTCATTTTAGTGGCAGCCACCTTAATTTCATGTATGAATTAGAAAGCCGAGTGTCAAACAGTTCGAGAACATTACCACCGTCTTTGAGATTGGAACGGCTAAGTCAGTAGCTATACCAATTGCATGGTTCGAAGAGTCAAACCAAGTAATCCCGGTGTGAATCCGCTGAACAGTATTAGCAGTAGAGAGCTTAATTGACGGTTTGAATATTAAAGTAGACCGCCAAACCGTTTCAGATCATTGGCAATTAGTATCAAGTCAAATACTTTAATTATGGCCTTACCATCGGCGAAGCTAGCGCACCGTATCGAGAGAATAACTTCCAGTTCAGAGAGAGAAATTAGTATACATTTCCGTGGCGGGCACCTTAACTTCTTGTACGAATTGGAAGATCGAGGGTGAAACCTCTCGAGAACGATGCCACCTTCTATGAGAGACGAATAGCTATGTTAATAGCTTCACATATCCTGTGATTCCGAAATTCAAACCTGATATTCCGGGAGTAAATGCCATGTTCAATATTGGAAAACGACACATTAATTCCGCGGTTGAATATTAAAACTGGACTTCAAACCACAGTAGGACGATACTTATTGGTGTGGAGTCAAACCTTTTAGAGAAACCGTTTCTCCCGTGAACCTTCCCCGCCGTTTCGAGTGTATAATTTCGTCTTCGGAGAAATACGTTACTATACATTTTAGTGATGGGTGACTTAATCTCATGTAACAAATATAAGATCGATTGTCAAACCGTTCGAGAACGTAACCAGCTTCTATGATTGTGGCACAATTATGTCATTAGCATCATCTTTCTAGATATTCCCTGTGTCAAACAGGGTATTCTGGGAGTAAACCCGCTGAACAGAATTGCCAATAGATATCTTAGTTCAGGGTATGAATATTAAAGTAGAGAGACAGTCCGTTCGAGAACTTTTCCAATTGGTATGCAGCAAATCGTATTACCGCAGGTCTTACTTTCGGCGATCGCAACTCGCTGTATCGAGAGTGTAACTTCGAGCTTAGAGATCAAAATTAGTACCCATTTTAGTGCGGGGCACATTAATTTCATGTATGAGTAACAAGGTCGAGTGCCAAACCGTTGGAGAAGGTTACCACCATACTTGAGAGTCACACAGAGCATTGTCATTAGCTTCACACATCCTGTGATACCGAGAGTCACAGAAGATATTCCAGAAGAAATGCCGCAGAACAATTTTGAAATACACACATAAATTCGCGGTATGACTAATGAGGAAGAGTGTCAAGCCTTCGGGGATCTTTACCAATTGATATGAAGCCATTCGTTTTACCGATGATTCTACCATCCGAGAAGCAAAAACGCTATATCTAGAGTATAACTTCGTATTTAGAGACACACGTTAGTATACATTTTAGTCGCTGCACCTTAATGTCTCGTATGATTAGATGATTGAAGGTCAAACCGTTCTACAACCTCACCACCATCCTTGAGAGTGGACCGGCTAAGTCAATAGCTTCAGGTATCCTGTGATTCGGTGTGTCAAACCACGCATTCCGGGAGTAAGTTCACTGAACATTTATAGCAATAGACACATTAATTCACGGTTTGAATATTATGGTAGGACGACAAACCGCTAGAGAGCTATCCCAATTGACATAAAGACTATCGTTTTACCAAAGGCATTACCTCCCGCGGAACACACCGGCTTCATCGAGAGTATAAGTTCGTTTTCACAGAAAAAAATTAGTATTCATTTCCGTGCCGAGCACCTTAACTTGATGTACGAATTAGAGGATCGAGGGTCAAACTACTCGGGAACGTTGCCACCTTCTGTTGGGGAAGAACGGCTAAATCAATATCTATCTTCACCGATCCTGCGATTCCGAGAGTCAAACCAGGTATTCCAGAAGTAAATCTATTGCACAGTATTGGAAATAGCACCCTACTCCACGTTATAGATATTAAAATATAGAGAGAAACCGTCGGAGAACATTACCAATTTGTACAATGTCAAACTTTTCACTGGATATCGTACCATCCGGGAACCCAAACGGCGAGCTGTATCGAGGGCATAACTTCGTGATCAGAGACCCAAATCAGTGTGCATATTCGGGACGGACACCTTAATTCCAAGTATGAATTTGACGGTCGAAGATCAATCCGTTTGAAAACGGTAGCACCTTCTTCGCTAGTCGCACAGCTACATCAATAGCACAACCTGTCCTGTGATTCCGAGAGTCAAACCAGTTACTCCGGGAATAAACACTCTAAATAGTGTTGGCAATAGACAACTTAATTCACGGTATGATTATTAAGTTTGAGCGGCAAACCGTTTGTGAGCGTTTCCAATTTGTAGTAAGTCAAACGAATCTCCGACAACCTTACGCTCCGATGAACTAACCCTCTATATCGAGATTGTAACATCGTGTTCAGAAGGGAGAACAGCTATACATTTTAATGACGGGCACCTTAATTTCATGTGTAAATTTGAAGATCGTGTCATGTACCAGCTGAGACCGTTACCACCTTCTATAAGAGTCGAAAGGCTAAGTTAGTTGCTTCAGCTATCCTACGATTCCGAAAATCATCCCAGATATCCGAATTGAAAACTCGCTGAAAAGTATTGGCAATAGAGACCGTAATACGCGGACTGAATATTAAGGTACAGATTCTATCTCTAGTAGAACGTGCCCTGCTGGTTTAATGTCAAAAGTTTTACCGAAGTCCTTACCATCCAAGAAGCTAACCCGCTGTATCAAGAGTATAACTTCGTCTTCAGAGAAACAAATTAGTATACATTTTGGAGACGACACATTAGTTTGGTGTATGAATTGAGGATCGAGGGTCAAACCGTTCGAGGACGTTCCCACCATCTTTGTTTGTCGAACGTCTAAGTTAATAGCTTCACCTATCCTGTGATTCCGATACTCAAATCAGATATTCCGGGAGTCTATCCACTGAACAGTATTGGCAACATACACCATAATTCACGGTATGGATATTAAAGTAGAGATTAAAGCCGATGGAGAACGTTACAACTTGAAATGGAGTCAAATTTATCCTGAAAACCTTGCCTTGCGAGAATGTAACCTGCTGAACGGACAGACTAGCTTAATGTTCACCTAAATAAACAAGTGGGCATTGTAGCAGATAGGACACCTTAATTTTATGTACGAATAAGCGGAGTCAAACCTGTCGAGATCGTTACCACGATTCTTGAGAGCCGCAGAGCTAAGTCAGTACCTCCATGTAGTCTATGAATCCGAGACTCAAGCCAGGTGTTTCGGGAGTAAATCCGCTGAATAGTATTGGCAAGGAGCACCATAATTCACGGTATAAATGCTAAACTACAAAGTCAAACCATGTATAACGTAAACAATTTCTATAAAGTCAAACTTTTTTCCGACAGCCTTACATTCCGCGAAGCCTAACCATATACATCGGGAGTGTGACTTCGTACTCAGAGAAAGACATTAGCATTCATGTTTGTGATGAGCATCATAATTTCAGGTATGAAATAGAAGATACGAGGGCAAATCGTTCCAGAACTATATCACCTTCTCTGAGTGACGCACAAGTAGTTCATAAGCTCCACCTCTCCAGTGATTCCGAGAGTCAAACACAACTATTCCGCGAGTTAGTCCGCAGAAATGTATTGGCTCTAGACACATTAATTCGCGGTATATTCTTGAGTACCTGATTTACTTTTCGGAATCACAGGATATGTGCAGCTATTGACATAGATGTGCGACTCACAAAGAAGGAGGTATCGTTCTCGAACGGTTATACTATCGATCTCCTCTTTCATAAATGAAAGTAAGGTGCCTGTCACTAAAGTGTACACAAATTCTTTCCTCTGAACACTGCAGTATTCTCTCGATACAGCGGGTTAGGCTTCTTGAGGGCATGGACTTCATTAAAACGTTTGACTTTGTTCAAATTGGTAACGTTGTCAAACGGTATGACTATCGACAGTTAATATTCATACCGTGAACTAATGTTTCTATTGCCAATACTATTCAGAGGATTTGCTCCTTGAATGCGAGGCTATATTCTTGAAATCACAACTATTGCTGAAGTTATTGACTCAGCCGTTCGACATTCAAAGAAGGTGGTAAAGATCTCGAACAGGTTGACCCTCGACCTTCTAATTTGTACACGAAGTTAAGGTGCTCGTCACTGAAATGAATACCAATTTCTTTCTGTGAACACGAAATTATACTCTCAATGAAGCGGATTAACATCACGAAAGGTTAGGACTCCGGGCATGCCTTTGACATTATAGCAATTGGTATCGTACACAAATGCTGGGAAGCTCTATTTTAATATTCAGACCGTGAATAAAGATGTCGATTGCCAATACTGTTCAGCGAATTTACTCCGGGGATACCTGCTATGACAGTCCGAAACGCAGGATATCTAAAGCCATTGACATAGCCGTACAAACCCATAGACGGTAGTAACGGTCTCGTTCGGTTTGACCCTGGATTTTATACTTCATACTTGAAATTAATGTACTTGACGCTAAGACGTATAATAATTCGTCCCACTGAACACGATGTAATACTCTCGACACAGCGGGTTAGTTTTTCGAAGGGCAAGGTTCTCGGTAAAACGTTTAACATTACAGGAATTCGTAACGATCTACATCAATTCAACGGTCTGCTCTAATATTGAAACGGTCAAATAAGGTATCTATCGCCATCACTGCTCAGCGGATTTACTTCCGGAATAACTGGTTTGACTATCGGGATCACAGGATGGGAGAAGCTATATTTTCAGCCGCTCGACATTCAAATATGGTCGTTACGCTCTCGCACTGTTTGGTCCTCGATCTTCTAATCCATACTTGATGTTAATGTGCCCGACCCTGAAATGAATACTAAGTACTTTCTGTGAGCACGAACTTATACTCTTGATACAGTGTGTTAGTTTCTCGGATGGTGAGGTCTTCGGTACAATGTTTGAGTTTACATCAGCTGGTAACGTTCTCAACCAGTTTTGTGCTCTATTTTAATAATCAATCCGCGAATTAAGGTGTCTATTGCCAATACTATTCAGCGAATTTACTGCTGGAATACCAGGATTGGCTCTCGGAATCACTCGATAGGATAAGGTATTGACTTATATCTGCGACAATCAAAAATGGTGGTAAAGTCGTCAAACAGAAAGACTCACGATCTTTTAATTCATACATGAAGTTAATATGCCAGACACCAATATGTATACTAGTTTGCTTCTCTGATCAGGCAGTTATTCTCTCGCTACAGCGGGATACGTGCCAGGAAGGTAAGGCCTTCGGTAAAAAGTTTGACTCTATATCAAAGGGCAACGATCTACAACGGTTTGAGCCTGTACATTAAAATTTATACCGTGGGATAGACTGTCCAGTGCCAATAGTGCACAGTGCATTCACTCCTGGTATACCTGGTTTGAGTATCGGCATCACAGGATATGTGAGACTATTGACTTGTCCTTTCGAATCTAATAGACGATGGTGACGATAACGAACGGTTTAACTCTCGATCTTCTAATTCGTACATGAAACTAAGGTATCTGACTGCTAAAATGTCAACTAATTTGTTTCTCTGAGCACGATGTTATACCTACCATAGAGATGGCGATGTTCTCGGAGGGTAAGGTATTCCGTATGGAGTATGAGTTTATACAAATTGGTAACGCTCTCAAACTGTTTGCCGCTCTGCTACAATATACAAACTGCGAATTAAGGTGTCCATTGCCATTTCTGCACAGTGCATTCGCTCCCGGTATACCTGGTTTGAGTATCGGAATCACAGGATAGGTGGATCTATTGAAATCAGTTCGACTCTCAAAGAGTGTGGTAACGTTCTCGAACGGTATCACCATCGATATTCAAACTCATGTATGCAGTTAATGTGCCCGGCGCTGATATTAGTTGTAACTTTTTTCTCTGAACACGATGTTATACCCACGAAACAGCGGGTTACGTTCTCGGAAGGCAAGGTATCCGCTAAGGAGTATGACGTTATACAAATTGGCAACGTTCTCAATCGGTTTGACGCTCTACTTTAATATACAAACTGTGAATTAAGGTATCCGTTGCCAATACTGTATAGCGCACTCTCTCTCGGAACATCTGGTGTAACTTTCGGAGTCACAGAACAGGTGACGCTATTGACTAAGCTCTTCGCATCTCACAGAAGGTGGTAACGTTATCGAACCGGATCACCATCGATCTACTATTTCATACATGAAGTTAAGGTGCCCGTCACTGGAATTAAGACTAATATCTTTCTCTGATCACGACGTTATAGACTCGATGAAGCGGGTGTGGTTCGCTGACGAAAACACTTTCTATATAATGTTTGACATTATTCCAAATAGTAACGCTCTCGAACGGTTTAACGCACTACTTCAATATTCAAACCGTGAATTAAGGTGTCTGTAGCCAATATTGTTCAGCGGATTTACTCCCGAAACACATGGTATGACTCTCGGAATCACACGATGGGATAAGCTATTGACATAGCTGTTCGGCTCTCGAAGAAGGTGGTAACGATCTCGAACGGTTTGGTGGTCGTTCATCTAATTCATATTTGAAAATAAGGTGTACTTCTCCGATAATGTCTACTCATTTTTTTTTTTTTTTTTTTTTTTTCGTGAAAACTAAGCACGACACTCGCTGCAGCGGGTTAAGTTCTAGGACGGTTATGTATTCGGTAAAAGGAGTAACTTTATACAAATTGGTAAGGGCCTCCGTCGGCTTGACCTAGTGCATTAATATTCATACCGCGAATTAAGGTATCTGTCGCTAATACTGTACAGCGGATTAGCTCCCAGAATACCTGATTTGACAATCGGAATCACCGGATAGGTGAAGATACTGAATTTGCAGTTCCACTTCCAAGAAAGGTGGGAACGATTTCGAACGGTTTGATACTCGATCTTCTAATTCATGCCAGAAATTAAGGTGCTCGTCTATAAAATCTATTCTAGTTTGTACCTCTGAACTCTGCGTTATTCTCTCGATACAGCAGGATAGATTTCGGAGGGTAAGGCATTCTATAAGAAGTTTGGCCCTACATCTATGAGTAGTGCTACACAACGGATTAACGGCCTGCTTTAATATTCATACCGTGAATTAAGGTGTACATTGCCAACAATGACCAGCGGATATACTACCGGAATACCTAGCTTGACTCTCGGTATCCCAGGATAGGTGAATCTATTGACGTGGCTGTGACTACTCGCAAAGAAGATGGTATCGTTCTCCAACGGTTTGTAATTCTTACATGAAAATAAGCTGCCCGTCACAAAAGTGTACTCTAATTTGCTGTTCCGAATACGAAGTTATATTCTAGATACACCGGGTTTGTTTTTCGGATAGTAAGGCTATTTGTAAGAAGCTTGACCCTACACTAACAGATAATGTTCTACAACGGCGAAACAGCCTGCCTTAGAATTCAAACTGTGAATGGAGGGGCCTATGGCTGATACTGTACGATGAATTTCTTCCCGGAATTTCTAGTTTGAATTTCGGTATCACTGGATATGTGAAGCTATTGGCTTTGCCGTTCGTCTGTCACAGAAAATGCTAACGTTCTCAAATGGTTGGTGCCTCCATATTCTAATTCATACATGAAGGTACGGTGCCATAACTATAACGTGTACTAACGTAATCCTCAACACACGAAGTTATACTCACGAAACAGCGGGTTAGCTTCACCGAAGGTAAGGCCGTGTATATAGTGTTTGACTTCATACCATTTGGAACCGCTTGCAAATAGCTAGACGCTGGACTTTAATATTCAAACCGAGAATGAAGGTGTCTATTGCGAATACTGTTCAGCTGATTTACTCCAAGAATACCTGGTTTGACTCTCGGAATCGCAGGATGGGTGAAGCTATTGACTTGCATGTGCGACTTTCAAAGAAAGTGAGCTTGTCCTGGAACGGTTCGACTCCCGATTTTGCTATTCATACATAAAAAAAAGCTGTCCGTCTGGCATTGTGACTACTAATTTGTTACCGTTTACTCTAAGAAACACACTACCTGCAGCGAATTAGGTTCTAGGAAGGTATGCTAATTAGTAAAACGCTTGACTTTATACAAACTGGTAACGATCTCAAACTGTTTCATGCTATACATAAATATTCAATCCTTGAAATACGGTGTCCATTGCCAATAGTCTACAGTTTATTGACTCTCGGAATGCCTTCTTTGCCTTTCGGAATCACAGGACAGGTGATACTACTGACTTATCCGTTCGTCTCTCGCATAAGGTGGCAACGTTCTCGAACGGTTTGACCTTCGACCTTCTAATTCCTGCATATAGTTATGGTGTCCGTCACTAAAATGTATAGTAATGTGCTCTCCAAATACGAAATTAGACTCTCGACACGGCGGGATCGTAACTTTCTCAAACAGTTTGACGCTGCATTTTAATATTAAAACCGTGAACTAAGGTGTCTGCTACCAATGCTGTGCAGCGGATTTGCTCCAGGAATACCTGATTTGGCTCTCGGAACCACAGGTTAGGTGTATCTGTTGCTTTATCTGTGGGATTATCTATGAAGGTGGTGAAATTCTGTAACGGTTTGACCCTCGACATCCTAATTCAGTGATGAAATAAATGTGCCCGACACTAAAATGGAAACTAATATGTGTGCACAGAACCCGGAGTTATGCTTTCGATAGGGCGGGTTAGTTTCTCCGAAGGTAAGGATTTCGGTAAAATGTTTATATCTATACCAATGAGTAGCGTCCTACAACAGGTTGGCTGTCTGTCTTAGTACTACTCTGAGGTCATTTTCGGCGGTTAAATCCGAGAGGATTATTACAAAAAGTATACGAGCGTGTGTGTGAAGCGATAATCTGCCAGTGGCCGAAGTTTCGCGTCGCTGGAGTGATTTTTGTAGGATTTATTGGAAAAATTGTGTTTTGGCGTCACTAATACCCGCTGCGCCCAACTTCCAATTTTTCCACCGAACATAACTCGGAAACGAGGAGACCGAGGCACCTGTCTCCAATTGTGCTTGTGTAGTGCGGTATTCTGCATAGTTTAGTACATAAATCTCTACAATCCGCGAAGCGGTTGTGGAAATATAAGTGTTTTTACGTAAAAAGTGTGATAGGCGGCCATATAGGACGCCATCTTGAACGCCAACTTGGTTGCCAGCTTGGACGCCAGCTTGGCCGACACCTGTCCGCCGCCGGAAAGCGCGGGAAGGCACCGAATAGCGCGGAAGGCGCCGAAAAGCGCGGGAAGTCGCCCGAAAGGCGACGGAAAGCGCGGGAAGGCTCCGGAAAGCGTGGGAAGGCGCCGGGAAGCGCAGCAAATCGCTCAAAAGAGCGGAATAAGAAGTTTTGAGGTAAAGAAATGCAATAGCGATGCCGAGCCCGAAGCTCGGCGCAAGCAAGGTCAGCGTGACGCTGAACCGAGCGAAAGTCCCCACTTCAAACAAGGGGAAGGAGGAGAACAAGGGCATCGTCGAGGATCAGAAAACGTGTGCTAATCGAAGCGGGGGAAGCACAACCCCGGAGAAGCCCCGACCAGCCGTCACGCCAAGAAAAAATGTGGATGACGAAGGTAAAACATGGGCACCGAACTCCACGTCTGTCCCTGAAATTGTAAAGAGGACAGGTGAAATCGAAAAGAAGATGCTGGCGTACTGTTTGGACCCAGCGAAGAAGATAAGTAAAGAGCAGACATCCGCAGTCATGGAGAAGTTCATGGACATGCGAAAGCTCGTGGAGCAACTTTCGCTCCAGAACAGCTTCCTCTCCGGGAAGCTGGAGGAGAGAGAGGCAGCATATGCGGCCACCAACACAGCGCTGACTGGCGCCGTGAACAAGACGCTCGAAGCCACGAAGCGCCTCGAGACCGCGGCCAAGAAGACCGCACCGAGCGGTCAACTGACCTACGCGGAGAAGGTCAGAATGACCAGCAAAGCCGTTCCCGCATCGGCAGTGAAGCCGCCACGAATCGTGGTAAAGATATTTCCGGGCGCTGACGCACCCGAAATAAAAACGAGTGAAGAGTCCCGAGAGGCCGTCTTCACATTAGTCAACCCAAAGAAAAGGGGTATTCAAGTTAAATCCGTTCGACCGGCCCAAGGCAACGGAATAGTGGTCGAGACCAAAACGGCCGAGAACCTCAAGGCGTTCACCGAGAACGCCAAACTAAAGAACGTCGGTATACACGCAAAAACGCCGACACAAAGAAGACCGCGGATGGTCGTTTACGATATCCCGCGAAAAATGGCGGAGAAAGACATATATGCATGTCTTAAAAAACAAAACAAAGACCGCCTTACCGAGGAGGAAGTGGAGGAAATTAAATTCTGCTTCCGTACTGGGAAAAAGGACTCCGAAGAAACCAACTGGGTCATTGAAGTCGCCCCGGCTACAATGGCCAAGATGCTAGCAGGCAAGCTATATATTTCTTGGAACGCTTGCAAAGCGCGAGACTTCATCTCGCTAAACAGATGCTACAAGTGCCAGGGATCCGGGCACGTAGCAGAGCACTGCAGGCAAAAGCACGAGACGTGCGGCCACTGTGCAAAGAGCGGGCACGACACCAAAGCGTGCCCGAGCAAGAAAGAGAAGGCAGTATGCGTCAACTGCATGAAGACCGGCGAGGACGGAAACTATGCAGCCTCCAGCATGAGAGGTCCAGCAAGCCGACCTACAAGGCCGCGCTTGAGAGGACCGTTGCTAGAACATGTTATGAATAACTCTAGCAACGGCACCGAAAAGGAAATACGGATCCTGCAAATCAACATGCAGAGATCGAGGATCGTACCCCACGAGGTTAGATTGCAGATGGAAATAACGGGCCCAGACGTTGTTCTGATGCAAGAGCCCTACACAGTACAAGGAAATATACCTGGATTTGGTACGAGTGTCGCGATCGTCGGTCGCGGAACGGGGGACGCGCCACCACTTGCCGCGGTGGGCGTCAAAGGAAAACATCTCTCGGCCCTCGAAATCGCGAGTCTTTGCTCAAGGCACTGCGCCTTTGTTCAGATAAGCGACGGAGACACCGAGATATACGCGATTAGTCAATATTTTCCGCCGTCGGAAAATATAGAAATCGGCATCGCGCAGTTGGACAGGGTGCTGACGGTTCTGAGGTGTAGGCGGGTCATCGTCGGAGCGGACGTCAACGCGAAGTCGCCCCAGTGGTTCAGAAGGGTACTGGACGAGCGCGCCGAGCTTCTCGATGGCCTGATTGCCCAGCACGGCCTGATGGTGCTTAACCAGCCGTGCGATGTAACAACGTTCGAGACGACTCGTGGAAAGTCGAACATCGACGTGACGCTTGTATCACCGGAGGCACAACCGCTCGTGCACGAATGGAAAGTGCATGAGGACGGAACATCCTGTGACCACAGAATACTGGAGACGCGACTTAATCTCATGAAAAGGAAAACGTCGCCACCACCACTACCACCGCGCTACAATACCAAGAATGCCAAGTGGGAAAAGTTCCAGCAAGTCACAATTGACGAGAAGAGGAAACTGGAAGATATTAGGATAAACAGAGAAGAATACGTGGAGGAAATGGCCGCAGAGCTGGAGATGGTCCTTACCAAAGCCTGCGACGCGGCCATTCCGAAGAAGAAATGGCACGAGAGGTCCATCCCGTGGTGGACAGAAAAACTCACACGGCAAAAAGGGAAGCCTACAAGGCCAGATGAAAATATCAGGGGACTAAGGACCCCGCATCGGGGGAAAGAGAGAAACAGCGGTATCGCGACCTGCGAAAAAAGTACTCCAGAATGGTGACGAACTGGATCTTCGCGTTCGTCACCAAAGAAGGAAACAGTGAGCCCTGGGGGATCATCTACAAGACCGCCCTCGGGAAGCTGAAGCGAGAAGAGGCCACGTGCGCGATACGCACGCCGCACGGAGAAACCTCGGACTGGAGATCCACTGCCGCGGCGCTGCTTACAGCACTAGTCCCTGACGACAACGCGGGAGCAGACACGCCCGAGCAGCTGGAGATCCGCGAGGAATCGAAGAACCCCCCGGAGACAGCGGATAGCCCTCCATTCACGCAGGAAGAACTTAGCTGCGCAATCGCGCGACTAAGAAAGGGAAAGTGCCCGGTCCCGACCGAATCGAAGCCGAGGTAATCCAGCGTGCCTGGGGATGCCTAAACAACGTGCTCCTCAGGGTCTTCAATGCGTATTTGGAGTGGGGAGTATTCCCGAAGAGGTGGAAGGTCGGCAACGTTGTCACCATTCCGAAAGGACCGGACCGAAGTAGAAGTAGCCCCGAGTAGTACAGGCCAATATGCCTGCTATCCATGATAGGTAAGCTGTTGGAACGACTGATGGCGAAGAGGATGGCCCCACTCCTCGTCGATCACGACCTGTCCTCTGACCGGCAGTTCGGGTTTCGGCCCGGAAGGTCGACGGAGGACGCGATCGTCAAGTTCAGAAGAACGGTCTACGAGATGAACGAGTGGAAATACACACTTGCGATCGCGCTCGATATCTCGGGTGCCTTCGACAACGTGTGGTGGCCAAACGTGTTGCGCGAGCTGAAGAGGAGGAGTTGTCCGAGAAACATCTACAGCCTAGCGCAGAGCTATTTCTCGGAAAGGGTAGTGCAACTCTCGGGGAAGCACGACACAGTCGAAAAGTCCATGACAAAAGGTTGCCCGTAAGGCTCGATACTTGGTTCCAGTTTCTGGAACCTAATTTTCGACGACTTGCTGGCGCAACTGGAGTCCGCGGACGTAAATTGCGAAGCAATAGCGTATGCAGATGATGTCATCATAATCGTCGGTGGAAACTCCAGAAAAGATCTGCGCACGAAGGGACAAGAAGCGGTCACAGCGGTCTCGACATGGTGCAGCCGCAGGAGGCTCACACTGTCGGCCGAGAAGACGGAGATGCTGCTGGTGAGAGGGAAGCTCGACGCCGAACGCCTATCAACGATACGCATCAACGGACGGAGTATCAGGATGCGCCCATCGATAAAGTATCTGGGCGTCTATCTTGAGCGAGGCCTCAAGCTCGACAAGCACGTGCACGAAGCAGCGCACAAGTGCTGAAAGGTGTTCAACAGCCTAGCGAAAGTGGCCAAAGCGAATTGGGGACTCGGACATAGAGCTCTTAGTACGTTGTACAAGGGGCTCTATCTTCCGATAACCACGTATACGGTGGCCGGATGGAGCGACCTGTTGAACAAGAAAACCAAGAAAATCCTTGAGAGATCGCAGAGGATGGCTCTGCTTCAGATAACGAAGGGGTACCTGACGGTGTCCACAGACGCTCTACAAGTGATCGCAGGCGAAATCCCTATCGACCTGATAGTGGAAATGCGTGCCAAGCTGTATCACGCAAGAAGAGGAAACGAGGACACAACCGAAGAGAAACGACGCCTAATGGAAGAAGCCATGGCAACTTGGCAGGGGCGGTGGCGAACCTCCGATAAGGGGCGAACCACATACAAGATTTTCGACAACGTCGGCGATAGAATGAAGAGTCCCTAATCCTCCTCGACCACCACGTAACGCAGTTCCTTATCGGAGACTTCAACAGTAAGTTGAAGTACTTCGGACGCAGCGACACGGAGCTGTGCGAGTGCGGCGAGGAGGAGGCGGCGAGGCATGTAATAGAAGAATGCCCCCTTTTCCATCATGAGCGCCGAGCGCTCAAGGAATGCCTCGACGGCCACCAATTCAGATGGCCGATAGAGCCGAGAAACTTAGTATCGAGGACCGTGTTCCCCCACTTTCGCAGGTTCGCCCATGACGTTCTCCTGTTGAAGGAGAAGAAATGGCGGGAAGAGGAGCGCCAATGAACATCAAGAACAACACGCGGTGGTGATGGAAGAAGAGGAAGTGGTGATGAGGAAGAAGACAACGATGAAGAGGACCAAAGAAGAGGACCAAGAAGAAGTTCCCGAATAGCAGGATCGACAGGACATGGAAGAAACCGCTGCTAAAGGAGGAAGCAGCACAACACGGACGTGTACCAGAAGCAGAAGGACGCAACAACCCCCAGGACTACGGAGGATGACACACAAGGACACAGGAGGTAAGTGACCTGCGACCGTCAACGCAGGCGGTAACTGCAAACAGATACCGTGACGGTGCAGGGTTATCGGCCGCCGCCAACCTGCCGGGACCGAGCAAAAAAGCTGGCAACTCCGCCTCCACGTGGCCCCCGCTGGTAACGAGACCCCAGGATGCTAGACACCCTGGAGGCTCGGCCAAGTGAGCTGTCTCCCGAAAGGGTAGGTCTAACTTGTCCGATGATTCCCTAAGGGAGGGCAGGGTTTTTCCAAGCCTCGTGTCCAACACCTACACACGGGATCCCCGGCAGCGGTGGAAGTAGAAAGTAGGCCTAACACCTTTCGCGAAGCCGGTGTAGAGCATAAGCTCGGGGTACGGCGCGGTCGCCGCGAGGCGAGCCCCTTTCATCGCGTACAATACCTGTCTTAGTACTTATACCGTGAATAAAGGAGCCTCTTGCCAGTGCTCTACTGTGGATTTCCTCCTGGAATAGCTGACTTGAGTCTTGTAGTCACAGTTCAATTCATACATGAAATTGAGGTGCTCGTCACTAAAATGTAAACCAATTAGTTTCTCTTATAACGATGTTATACTCTCGATACTGCGGGATACATTCTTGGAAGGTAACATATTCTGCAAATGGAATGACTTTACAAAAACTGGTAATGTTCTCCGACGATTTGATTGCCTACATTAATATTCCTACCATGAATTATGGTGTCTACTAGCAATACTTTTGAGCGGATTTACTGTCGGAGCACCAGGCTTGACTCTCGGAATCAGAGGATAGGTGCAGCTACTGACCAAGCCCATCTCTCTCTCTCTCTCTCTCTCCCGCTCTCTCTCTCACACACACAGATCGTGGTAACGTTCTCGATTGGTTTGACCCTAGATCTTCTAATTCATGGATAAATGTAAGGTGCTCGTCACTACATTGTGTACTAGTTTGTACCTCTGGACGTGGTGATACACTCTCGATACAGGGGGAAAGTTTTTCGGTAGATTAGGCATTCTGTAAGTAGTTTGACCCTACTCCTATTGGTGTTGCTGTACAGCGGCTTGGCGGCCTGCTTTAATATTCTATTCGTGAATTGAGGTGCCTATTGCCAATTGTGTACAGTGCGTTCACTCCAGGACTACCTGGTTTAGATCTAGGAATCTCGGGATAGGTGAAGCTATTGACTTCATCTTTCGACTCACATAGAGGGTGGTAACGTTCTCGATCGGTTTATCCACCGATCGTTTTAGTCGTACGGGCCATCAAGGTGCCGGTAACTAAAATGTTTCCTAGTGTGATTTCCTAAACATGTAGCTATACTCTCGATACGGCGGGTCAGCTTCTCGGACGGTAAGGCATTCTGTAAAACGTTTTACTTTATGGCAGTTAGTAACGTTCTCACATGGTGCAACGCTCTATTTTAATATTCACTCCGCCAATAATCGGATCTATTGGCACTATTCTTCAGCCGATTTACTACTGGAATACCTGGTCTGAATCTCGGAATGTCAGGATAGGTGACGCTGTTCACTTAGCCGTTCGTCTTTCACAGAAGGTGACTACGTTGACTACGTTGTACTACGGCTTGACAATCGACCTTCAGGTTCATGATGAAATTAATGTGCCCGTCACAAAAATGTTTACTAATTTCATCCTCTGAACACGAAGTTATACTCTCGATACGGCGTGTAAGCGTCTCCGAAGGTTGGGCCATCGGTACAGCGTTTGACTTTATACCAATTGGCAACGCCCTAAAACGCCTTGACGCCCTACTTTAATATTCAAACCGTGAATTATGGTGTCAATTGCCAATAATCTTCAGCAGATTTACTCTAGGTTTTCCGGTGTTGCCTCTCGGATTCTCGGAATAGGTGAAACTGTTGACTTAGCCGTACGTCTCTCACAGAGGGTGGTACCGTCCGCGTAATATTTGACCCTCGATCTTCTTATGCATACATGAAAATAAGGTACCCGTCACTTAAGCGTATACTAATTTGCTGCTCTGGACACGAGGGATATAATCTCGATACAGCATTTTAAGTTCTCGGAGGGTATGATCTTCGGCAAAAAGTCTGACAATGTACCAGTAGGTAACGTTCTGCAACGGTTTGGCTGCTCTACTTTAATATTTATACCGTGAAACAGGGTGTCTCACGCCAATACTGTACAGCAGATTTATTCCCGGAATAACGGGTATCACTCTCGGAATCGCAATATAGGTGAAGCTGTCGACATATCCGTTCAACTCTCAAACGAGAGCCATCGTACTCCAACGGTTTGTCCTTCCGTCTTCTGATCCATAGATGAAATTATGGTGCCCGTCACTAAAATTGCTTCTCTGAGCACGAAGACATACTCTCGATACAGCGGGTTTAGCTTCTCGGACGGTAAGGCATTCAGTAAAGCGTTTGACATTATAGCAATTAGTAACGTTCTCGAACGGTTTGACTCTCTACTCTAATATCCTAGTTGCTAATAAAGGTATCTATTGCCAATACTGTTCAGCGGGTTTATTCCTGGAATGCAAGCCTTAACTCTCAGAATCACAAGAAAAAGTGAAGATACTAACTCAGCCGGTTGAATCTTAATGAAGGTGGTAACGTTCCCGAATGGCTTGACACTAGATCCTTCCAATTGATACATGAAATTACGGTGCCGTCACTAAATGTATATTAGATTGTTTCACTGAACACGTAGTTATACCCACGATACTGTGGCATATGTTCTCGGAAGGTAAGGTATGCGATAACGTATATGACGTTATAACAATTGGTATCGTTCTCATACGGTTTGACTTTCTACATTAAAATCCATACCGTGAACTAAGATGCTTATTGCCGATACTGTTCAGCGCACTCGCTACTGGAATACCAGGTTTGACACTCGGAAACCACAAGAATCGGTGAATATATTGACTCAGCCGTTTGAGTCTCAAAGAAGATGGTGACGTTCTCGAATGGTTTGCCAGTAGATCTTCAACTTATACATGACATTACGTTGCCGGCACTAAAACGTGTACAAATTTACCGGTCTGACGTCTAAATTAATATCTCGATGCAGCGGGTTAAGTTCTCGAATGGTAATGTATTCGGTGAAACGAATGTCTTGCTACCATTTGGTATCGTTCTCAAAGTGTTTTACTCCCTACTTTAATATTCAATCCATGAATTGAGGGGTCAAGGGCCAAATCTCTTCCGCCGATTTGCACCCGGTATACCTGGTTAGACTGCCGGAGTCACAGGATATCGATTGACTTAGCAAATCGATCCTCAATGAAGGTGGAAACGTTCTCGAGCGGTTTGACCCTCGACATTTATATTCCATACTTGAAATTATGGTGCCCGTCATTAAAATCTATACTAATTTCTTCCTCAGAACACCTTGTTATACTCTAGATACAGCGCGCTAGTCATGCGGACGGTAAAGTCTTCTGTAAAACGTTTGACTTTATACCAATTGGTATCGTTCTCAAACGATTTCAAGAGCCACTTTAATATTGAAACCGCGAATAATGGTGTGTAATACCAATACTATTCAGTGGATTTGCTCCCGGATTATCTGCTATGTATCAGGGAGTCACATGATAGGTGTTGCTACTGACTTATCCGGTCGAAACTCATACAAGGTGGTAACCTTCTACATCGGTTCCATTCTGTTCCGTAATATCTCTACCGTGAAATAGGGAGCCCACTAGCCACTACTTTCCGGCGGATTTATTCCCGGTATACCTGGTTTGACAGTCGGAATCACAGGATATATGATGCTATTGACTTAGCAGTTGGAGTCTCAAGGAAGATAGTAACGTTCTCGTACGGTTTGACGATCGATCTAATAATTCATACACGATTTTAAAGTGACTGTCGCTGGAATGAATACTAATTTCTTCCTCTGAGCACGAAATTATACTCTCGATGAACCAGGTGATGTTCGCGGAGGGTGCAGCATTCGGTAAGAAGTTTGACTTTATAAGAATTGGTTACGGTCTCAAACGGTTCGACGCTCAATTTTATTATCCAAACCGTTAATTTCATATATGCATCAGAAACTAGAGTGTCAGACCGATAGAGATCGTTACCACCTTCTTTGAGATTCGAACGGCTAATTTGACAGCTTCAGCTATCCATTGATTCGAAGTGTCAAACCAGGTAGTCTGGTAGGATATCCTCTGAACAGTATTGCCATTAAACAGCCTAATTCACGGTTTGAATATTAATGTACAGCGACAAGCCGTTTGAAATTGCTACAAATTGGTATACAGTCAAAGGTTTTACAGCAGTCCTTACCTTGAGAGAACCCTACCGGCTTCATCGGCAGAATAAGTTCGTGTACTGAAATGGAAATTAGTATTCATTTTAGTGACGTGCATCACGACTTCATATATGAATTAGACAACCGAGGGTCGAACCGCTCGTGAACGTTGCCCCCTTCAGTCAGAGTCGATCGGCTAGGTTAATGGCTTCACCTATCCTGTAGTTCCGAGTGTCATACCAGATATAACGGTAGTAAATACGTCGAACAGTATTGCCATTAGACATCCCATTTCAGTCTATAGATGCAATACAGAGTCAAAGAGGTACCGAACGTCACCCAATTGTATATAGTCTAATATTTAATAGAAGGCCGTCCTTTCCGAGTAGCTATCTAGCTGTATCGTGAATATAACTTCGTAGCCAGAGAAGCAAAATAGTACAAAAATTGGAGACATGCAACTTAATTTCATCTATGAATCAGAAGACCGCGAGGCAAACTCTTGCAGTACGTTACCACCTTCTTTGAGAGCCGCACAGCTAAAACAATAGCTTCACCTACCCGGAGATTTCGAAAGCCCATCGACATAATCCGGACGTAAATGTGCTGCTGGTTATTGCCATAAATACCATAATTCTGGGACTGAATACTAAAATAGAGCGTCACACATTGTGAGAACACTACTTATGGCTATAAAGTCAATCGTTTTTCCTAATGCCATACCATCCGAGGAGCTAACCCGTCGTATCGGGAGTGCAACTGCATGTTTAGGCACGACACCCTTAATTCGTGTATGAATTAAACGATCGAGGGTTAAACCGTTCGAGAACTTTGCCACCTTCTATGAGATTCGAACGGCTAACTCAATAGCCTCAGCTATCCCCTGATTCAGAGAGCCACATCGGGTACACCAGGATTAAGTGCCCTGTACTGGAGTGGCAATGGACACATTAATTCACGGAATGAATATTAAAGTACAGAGTCAAGCCGCTGTAGAACGTTACCTATTCCTATAGAGTTTAATTCTTGCAGAAGGCCTTACATTCGAAAAAGGTAACCCGCTGAATCGAGAGTGGTATTTTGTCTTCACGGAAACAAATTAATGTACATTTTAGTGACGAGTATATTAATTTCATGCATGAATTAGAAGATCGAGTGTCAAATCGATCGTGAACGTTACCACCTTCTTTGATGGTCGAACGGCAAAGTCAATAGCTTCGCATATCCTGACATTCCGGGAGACAAATCTGGTCCTCGGGAGAAAATCCGCTGAAGAGCATTGGCAATAGACTCCTTCATTTGGGGTATGAATATTAAAGCAGACCGTCAACCCGTTGTAGAACGCTACTCATTGGTATAGAGACAAACCTTTTACCGAAAGACTAACCTTCCGAGAAGCTATCCCGCCGTGTCGGGGGTATAACTTCACGTTTACAGAATCACGTTAGTAGACATTTTAGTGGCGGGGACCATGATTTCACTATGAGCAAGAAGATCCAGTGTCAAGCCGCTCGAGAAATTACCACCTTCTGTGAGAGACGAACGGCTAAGTCATCAGCTTCACATATCCTGTGATTCCGAAAGTTAAACTAAATGTTCGTCAAAGGTCTTATAGCAGTCCTTACCTTGAGAGGACCCAACCGGTTTCATTGGCAGAATAAGTTCGTGTACAGAAAAGGAAATTAGTATTCATTTTAATGACGTGCATCACGACTTCATATATGAATTAGACAACCGAGGGTCGAACCGCTCGAGAACGTTGCCCCCTTCAGTCAGAGACGATCGGCTAGGCCAATGGCTTCACCTATCCTGCGATTCCGGTAGTCAAGAAAGGTATTCAGGGAGTAATTCCGCTGAACAGTATTGACAACAGATACCTTCACTCACGATATGAATATTGAAGTAGAGAATCAGTCCATGAGTATATTACGAATTGGTATAAAGTAATTCTTTTTATCGAATACCTGACCATCCTAAAACCAAACCCGCTGCAGCGTGTGTGTTGCTTAGTGCTTACGGAAACAAATAAGTATTGATTTCAGCAAACGGACATATTTTTCATGTATGAATAGGAAGGTCGACGATCAATCCGTCCGAAAAACAGGACCACACTCTTCATGAGTGGATCTCCTTAATCAATTGCTACATCTATTCTGTGTTCTCGGAGGTCAGGCACGGTATTCCGTGAGTCCGCCCGCTATATTGCAATGGCAGTGGACACTTTAATTCACTGTATCAGTAATAAAGCAGAGAGTCAAAACGTCGGAGAGTATTACCGTTTGGTATTGTGTCAAACGTCTATCGGACGGCCGCACCTTTACAGAACATATCCCTCTATATCATGAGTATAACTTCGTATTGAGAGAAACAAATTAGTATAAATTTCAGTGACGGAACCTTAATTTCATGTATGAATGAGAAGATTGGGCGGCAAACTGTTGGAGAACCTTACCACGTTATGTGAGATTCGTATGGCTAAGTTATTATCATCAAGTATCCTGTGATTCATAAAGTCAAACCAGATATTCCGGCAGTAAATGCGGCGTCCGGTATAAGCAATAGACACCTTGATTCACGATTTGAATTTTAACGGAGAGCGGCAAAGCTCTTCAGAGCGTTACCAAGTGGTATAAAGTCAAAGTTTTATCGAAGGCCATACCTTCCGCCAACTTCACCCGCTACATCGGGAGTATAACTTCGTGTTCAGAGATAGAAATTTGTATCCATTTCAGTTACGGGCACCGAAACTAATTGTACGAATTAGATGATCGAGAGTCAAACCGATCGAGAACATTGCCACCTTCTCCTACAGACGAACGGCTAAGTCAATAGCTTCACCTGTCCCGCGATTCCAGGAGTGAAACCAGGTATTCCGGGAGTAAATCCGCAGAACAGTATATGCAATAGACACCTTTATTCACGGCATGAATATTAAGGTTGAGAGTCAGACTGCTTGAAATCGTTACCAATCGGAATAATGACAAACGTTTTACCGAAGGCATACCCTCCAAAATCTAACCCCCTGTATCGAGAGTATAACTTCTTGTTCAGAAAGGGAAATTAGTATTCATTTCAATGGCGGGCACCGTGTCTTAATGCATGAATTAGAATATTGATGGCCAAACGGCTAGAAAACGTTGCCGCCTTCCATGAGAGGCGACCGGTTAAGTCAATTGCTTCACCTTTCCTGTGCCGCCGAGAGTCAAACTAACTATTCCGGGAATAAATCCGCAGTACATCATTGGTATTAGGAACCACCCTATTTCAGGCTATAGATGTTAAGGTACAGCATCAAACCGAGGTGGTATGTTATATAGTGGTTTATAGTCAATCTCTTAACGAATAGCGTACCTTCCTGGAACCTAACCCTCTGCAGCGAGTGCCTTGCTTTGTGCTCATGTTAACAAACTAGTTGGTATTTTAGAAAACGAACACTTTAATTACATGTGTCTGTAGGAAGATCGAGGGTCAAACCATCCGAGAACGTTATCACCTTCTGTGAGAGACGAACAGGTAAGTAAATAGCTATACAAATCGTGTGATTTCGGGAGTCAAACCAGGTATTCCAGGAGTATATCCGCTCAAGAGTATAGTCAATATCAGCATTAATTCACGGTATGAATATTAACGTACAGTGTCGAACCGTTGTAGGACGTCACATATTGGTATGAACTTATCCTCATGATCAAATGCCTAATCTTCCGAGAAGCTAATCCGCTGTATCGAGGGTATAGCATCGTGTTCAAGGATGAATGCTAGTATACATTTTAGTCACGGCACATCCATATTCATGTATGAAGTAGAATATCGTGGGTCAAACAGTTTGACATCGTTTCCAGCTTCCGTGAGAGTCGAACGTCTTCGTCAATAGCTTCACCTATCATGTGATTCCGAGCGTCAAACCAGGTAATCCGGGTGTAAATCCGCTGAACAGTATTGGCTATAGGTACTTTAATTCCCAGTATGAATATTAATATACAGCGTCAAACCGTTTGACAGCAATACCAATTCGTATAAAGTCATTCCATTTTTGAATACCTTACCTTCTGAGAACCAAGCCTGCTGCAGCGAGGGTAATGCTTCATATTAACGGACAGAAATTTGCAGCCATATTCGCAGTCGCAGACCATATGTTCCTGCATAAATATCAACATCGAGGGTCAATACATTCGAGAAAGTTACCACCTTCTTTGAGCGTCGCACATCTAAGTCAATAGCAGCATATATCCTGTGATTCGGAAAGGTCAATCAGGTACACAAGAATATACCGCAAATTAATGTGCCTAGAACCAATACCGTTCTGCGGACTTACTCCAGGCATACCTGGTTTAGCTCTAGGAATCACTGGATGGGTGAAGCTATTGAATTCGCCGATTGATTCTCAGAGAAGGCTGGATCGTTTTCGAACTGTCTGACTCCCGCTTATTCTATTCAGAGGTGAGAATAAGGGTGCCGTCACAAGAATATACACTAATTTGCTTCCTTGAACACGAAGCTATACTCTCGAAACAGCTGGACAGGTTCTCGGAAGGTAGGACCTTCGATAAAAGGTTTGACTCTAAACGAATGCGTAACGATCTACAACGGTTTGACGCTTTACTCTAATATCGGAACAGCGAATTATGGTACCTATTACCATTACTGTGGAGCGCTTTTTCTCCTGGAATAACTCGTTTGACTTTTCCAATCACAGGATATATGCCGCTATTGACTAACATGTTCGAATCTCAAAGAAGTTGGTAACATTATCGAATGGCTTGGTCATAGATCATCTTATTCATAATGAAATTAAGGTCTCCGACACCAAAATATTTACTAATTGAATCCTGTGAACACGATGTTATACTGTCGATACAGCGGGTTTGGCTTCTCGTAATGTAAGGCGTTCGGTAAAAGGATTGTCTTTATACAAATTGTTTACGTGCTACAACGGATTGACAATGTGCTTTAAAATTCATACCGTGAATTAATGTGTCTATTTCCAAGACCGTTCTGCGGATTTACTGGCGGAACACCTAGTTTAGGTCTCGGAGTCACAGGATACGTGAAGCTATTGTCTCAGCCGTTCGTGTCTCACAGAAGGTGATAACGATATCGAACCGTTTGACGCTCGATCATCTAATTCATACATGAAATTATGGTGCCCTTCACTAAAATTTATACCATTTTGCATCACTGAGAATGAAAATATACGCTCGGTAGTGCGGGTTAGCTTCTCGGACGGTACTGCATTCGGTGAAAAGATAGGCAGTATACCAGTGGGTAACGTAGTACAACTGCGAGACTCTGTAAGTTATTATTAATAGCGAGAAGTGGTGTTTTTAATTCCAATACAGTACAGCGGATTTACTGCATGAAAACCAGGTTTGACTCTTGGAAGCACAGAATAGATGAAGCTATTGACTTAGCCGTCTGACTCCCAAAGATGGTGGCATCCTTTTCTAACGGTTTTACTCCCCATTTTGCTATTTATATATGAAAATGTGGTGCCCGTCTGCAAACACGTCTACTAATTTCTTTCCGTGAACATTATACAAGATACTCACTCTAGCGCGATACATTCTCGGAAGGTAAGGTATTCGGTAATAAGAAAGATTTTATACTAATAGGTAACGTTCTGCAACGGTTTGACGCTTTAGTTTAATATTCAAACCGTGATCTAATGAATCGATTGCCAATACTGTTCATTCCATTTACGTCCGGAATACCTGGCATGGCTCACGGAATCACAGGATAGGTGAAGGTATTGACTTAACTGTTCTACACTCAAAGAAGGTGGTAATGTTCTCGAACTGTTTAACGCCAGATCCTCTAATTCATACATGAAGTAAAGGTGCCCATCACTGAAATGAAGACTAATTCCTTCCTCTAAACAAGTAGTTTTACTTTCGATATAGCGGGCTAATTTTTCTGCGGGTAAGGACCACGGTAAAACGTTTGACAATAATAAAGTAGAAGGACAAGCTCTGAAAGACCGTTACGTACAGTTATAGACTCAAACTCTTTAATGAAGGTATTACCTTTCGACAAGCTAACCCGCTGCAGCGAGTGTGTTGCATAATGTAATAGGAATCAAAGAAGTATACGTTGTAGTGACTGGCACCTTAAATTGATGTATGGATGAGAATGTCGAGCGGCAAACCGTTCCAGGACGTTACCACCTTCTTTGAGAATTGCACACCTATGTCAATAGTTTCACCTACACTTGTGATTCCGACAGTCACACGAGGTATATCAGGAGTAAGTCCGTAGCTTTCTTTTGGCAATGGGCACCTTAATTCGCGATTGGAATATTAAAGTAGAGTGTGAAACCGTTTGAGAACGATACCTGTTGTTATAGTATCAAAAGTTTTACTGAAGACCTCACTCTCCGAGAAGCTAAATCGCGGCATCGAGAGTATAACTTCGTTTTTAGGAAAACATATGATTATACATTTTAGTGACAGATAAGTAAATTAATGTATGAATTAGAATATCGATGGTCAAACCGATCGAGAACACTTCCAACCTCCTTGAGAGTCGAACGGCCAGGTCGATAGCTTCACATATCCTGGGATTCCGAGAGCCAAATCAGTCATTACGGGGGAAAATCCGCATAGGAGAAGTAGCAATTCATCCCTTAATTCACGGCATGAATATCAACATAGTGAGTCATACCGCTGGAGAACATTACCAATTCGTATAAAGTCATTCCCTTTACCGGATACCATACTATCCGAGAAGCTAACCAGCCGTATCGTGAGCATAACATCGTGTTCATAGGATCAAATTAGTAACCATTTTAGTAACGGGCAATGTAATTTAATTATGAATAAGAAGACCGAGTGTCAACCCGATCGAGAAAGTTGCTACCATCTTTGAGATTTGAAGGGGTAAGTCAATACCTTCATAAATCCTGTTATGCCGAAAGTCAAACCAGGTATTCCGGGAGTATATCCACTGTAAAGTATGGTAGCAGGTATCCTATTTCGGGGTATAACCATTAAAGTGCGGAATCAATCCGTTGTAGAACTTTACGGATTGGAATAGAGTCAAACTATTTACAGCAGGACTTACGTTCCGAGAAACCATCCCGCTGTATCGACAGCTTAACTTCGTGTATAGAGAATCCTATGCGTATACATTATAGTGGGAGCATGCTAATTTCATGTATGAATTAGAAGGTGGAGGGAAAAACAGTTCGAGACCGTTACCACCTTCTACGATATTCGAACTGTAAAATGAATAACTTCACATATCCTGTGTTTTCGAGAGACACATCAGGTACTCGGAAGTAAACCTGCTGCAGAGTATGGGGAATAGACAACTTATTTCACGGTTTGATTATTAAAGTAGAGAATCAAACCGTTGAGCATAACCAATTGCTATAACATCATACACTTTATCGCATACCTTACCTTCAGGAACATATCCCGCTGTATCGATGGCAGAACTTCGTGTTCCGGGAAACAAATTAGTAGACATTTTAGTGTCAGGCACCTTAATTTCATGCATGAATTAGAGGGTCGAGGGTAAAACCGTTCGAGAACGGTACAATCTTCTGTGAGAGACGAACGCCTAAGTAAATGGCTTCACATATTCTAAGTCGATGCTTTCACCACTTTTACGATTCTGAGATTCAAATGGAGCATTCCTGGAGTAAATCCAAGAAACAGTGTTGGCAATAGACATTCCAATTCACGGTACGAATCTTAAAGTGGACCGTCAAACCGTTTCAGAATGTGACCCTTTGATAAAGAGTCAAACATTCTACCGACGGTTGTACCTTCAGAGTATTCAATCCGCTGTATCGGGGGCCTAACTTCGTGTTCAGCGAAGCAAGTGAGTACGCATTTTAGTGACGGGCACCTTAATTTCATGTGTGACTTACAAAGTCCAAGGTTAAACTGTTTGAGATCTTTTCCACCTTCCTAGAGGGTCGAACGGCTAAGATAATAGCGTCACCTACCCTGTCATACAGAGATTCAAACCTGGAGTTCCGGGTGTGAATCCGCTGTACAATATATGCATTGGAAACCCTTTTTCCCGGCATAAATATTAATGTAAAGCGTCACACATTTGAGCAATGTCACCTATTGATATAGAGTCAAACTTTTCACGGAAGGCCTTGCGTTCGAGAAGCTAACCCGCTGTAGCGAGAGAATAACATCGTATTCAGATGATCAAATTAGTATACATTTTATAGACGGGCACCATATTTTCAAGCATCAATGGCCAATTCGAGAGTCAAACCGTTTGAGAGCGCTACCACCTATTTTGAGTGTCGAACGGTAAAGTCAATAACTTTACCTATGCAGTGATTCCGAAAGTCAAGCCAGCCACATTGGGAGTAACTGCGCTGAAATTTATTGGCAAAGGACACCTTCATTCACAGTACGAACATTAAGGTACGGTGTCGATCGTTGTAGAACGTTACATATTGCTATGGGGACATCCTTTTTACCGTACCCCTTACCTTCCGAGAAGATAACCCATTGTATCGTGGGTATAACCTCATATTAACAGAAACAAATTATTATACTTTCTAGTGACGGGCACCATAATTTCATGCATAAGTTAGATGGTCGTGTGTCAAAACGTTCGAGAACGTTATCACCTTCTTTGAATGTCGCACACCTAAGTCAATAGCTGCAGCTATCCTGTGATTTCGAGTGTCAAGCTTGGTACTCCAGGAGTAAATGCGCTGAACATTATTGGCAATATACACCTAATTCACGGTTTCAATGTTAAAGTAGAGCGTAAATTCGTTTGAGAACGTTACCAATTCATAGAATGTCAAACGTTTAACCGAAGTCCTTACCCTCCGAAGAAATAAGCCGCTGTACCGAGAGTAGACATCCTATTGAAAGCTTGAAATTAATCGTCATTTCAGTGACGGGCACCTTGACTTCATGTATTAATTCAAAGATCGAGCATCAACTGTTGGAGAACCTTGCCAATTGGTATAGAGTCAAACGCTTCACCGAAGACCTTATCCTCCGAAAACCTATCCCACTGTATCAAGAGCATAGCGGCATGTTGAGAGGAACAAATTAGCATACATTTTAGTGACGGTCACCTTACTTTCATGCATAAAAGAGAAAATCGTATGTCAAACCGTTTGAGAACGTTACCACCATCTTCGAAGTTCGAACGCCTCAGTCAATAGCTTCACCAATCCGACGACATTCAGAGCCAAACCAGATATTCCGGCTAAATGTACAGTGAGCAGTATTCGCAATGGACACTTTAATTCACGGATTGTATAGTAAGTTAGTGCGTCCATCCACCTGAGTTTGTCACCAATTCGTATAAAGACATACTTCCTACCGAATACCTAACCCTCCGAAGGCTTAACCCGCTGTATCGAGAGTATAACTTCGAGTTCAGAGGATCAAATTTGCAAACATTTTAGTGAAGGGCACTGTATTTTAATTATGAATAAGAAGTTCGAGTGTCAAACCGTTCGAGACCGTTACCTCCTTCTATGAGATTCGAACGGCTATCCTAATAGCTGCACCTATCCTACAATTCACAGAGTCAAATCAGGTATTCCGCGAGTAAATCTGCCGTTCAGTATGGGCATTAGTCAGCCAATTTCACGGCAAAAATATTATTGTTCAGATTCATATCGTTGGTGAACGTCTCATATTGGAATAGATTCAAACTTTTTACCGATGGTCTTACCTTCCGAGAAGCTAACCCGCTGTATCGAGAGTGTACCTTCGTGTTCAGTGAAGCAAATTATTATACATTTAAGTGACGGGCACCTTAATTTCTCGTAGGAATTGGACGAACGAGTCAAATGTTTCCAGATTTTTACCATCTTCTTTGAGAATCGAACGGCTACATCAAAGTTAAACCTATCCTATGATTCCGAGAGTCAAACCAGGTATTGCGGGCGTAAATCCGCTATACAGTATTGGCAATAGACACCTTTAATCACAATTTGAATATTAAAGTCGGATGTAAATCCGGCGGAAAACATTACCAAACGATATATAGTCAAGCTTTTTGAAGAATACCTTGCATTCCAAGAAGCATACCCGCTACAGCACGTGTCAGGCGTAGTGCTCACGGAAACAAATTAGTAGTCATTATAGCAGAAGCACGTACTATTTTCATGTATGAATAGAATAATCGTGAGTCTATCCGTTCGAGAACGATCCCACCTCCTTGAGAGTCGAACGGTAGAGTCAATAAATACACCTATCCTGTGATTCGGAGAGAGTAAACAGATATTCAGGGAGTGAATCCGCTGAACAGTATTTGCAGTCGGCACATTAAGTCGCTGCATGAATATTAAAGTAGAGACTCAACGAACATTAGTAATTCGTATTAAGTCATTCTTTTTACCGAATAGCATTCCTTCCGAGAACCTAACAGGCCGAAGCGAGTTTGTTGCTTAATGTAAACAGAAACAAATAAGTACACATTGTAGTGACTGGCACATTAATTTGATGTATCGATGAGCATATCGTGAGGCAAATTTTTCCAGGACGTTAGCACCTTCTTCGAGAATTGCACACCTATGACAATAGTTTCACCTATACTTGTGATTCCGAGTGTCACACCAGGAATATAAGGAGCAAATCCGCTGTATTCTATTGGCAATGGACGCCATAATTCGCGGTTTAGATACAAAAGTAGAGTGTGAAACCGATTGAGAACGTTACCAGTTGGTGCAAAGTCATTCCTTTCACCGAATACGTTGCCTTCCTTGAACGTACACCTCTGTAGCGAGTGTCATACTTAGTGCTCACGGAAACATATTAGGAGATATTTAAGCAGACGGACGTCTTATTTCCGTGTATCAACAGAGGAATCGACAGTCAAACCATTCGAGAGCAATCACGCCTTCTTTGAGATTCGAACGGCTATGTCAATAGCTGCACGCATCCTTTGATTCCGAAAGATAACAGCGCGGTACAGTATTTGCATATGACACCTTAACTCACGAGTTGAATATTAAAATAGAGCGTCAGTTTGAGAACGCTACCAAGTCAACGCAAGGGTCAAACTTTTTACCGAATATGTTACCTTCCGCGAACCTCACCCGCGTCATCGAGGGTATATCTATGTATTAACAGCATCAAATGAGAAAATATTCAATTGACGGGGACCATAATTTCAATATGAGTATGAGGATCGGGAGTCAAACCGTCCGCCGTTGGTACCACCTTCTGTGAGAGACGAACGGCTATTCAGTAGCTTCACATATCCAGTGATCCCGACAGTCAAACCAGGAAAACCGGGAGCAAGTCCGCTGAAGAGTATTGGCAATAGACACCTTAGATAATGGTTAGAATATTAAAATCGAGCGTCAAACCGTTCGAGACCGCTACCAATTTTTATCGAGTCAAACCTTTACCGAAAGCTTTACCTGCCTTTAATCTAACCCGTTGTATCGAGTGTATACACTCTGAGAGGACAAGCAGATATTCCGTGAGTAAATCCGCATAGCAGTTGCGGAAATCCACACGTTAATTCACGCTATGAAATTAAAGCCGAGGGTCAGGTCGTAGGAGAACATTACAAATTATAATAAAGTCATTAACTGTACCCAACACCTCCCCTTCTGAGATCCCAATCCGCTATAGCGATTGTCTTGCTTAGTTTTCACACGAAGAAATGAGTAGGCATTTTACCAGGCGGACACCTTGTTTTCATGTATGAATAGGAGGATCGAGTGTCAAAGCATGCGAGGCCGATGCCACCTTCTGTGAGAGACGAACTGCAAATTCAATAGCTACACCTATACTGTGACACCGAGGGTAAAACCAGGTATTCCAGGAGTAAATCCGCTGAACAATATTGGGAACAGACACCATAATTCAAGCATTGAATATGAAATTAGAGCGTCACGCCGTGTGAGAACGTTACGGATTGCTAAAAAGTCAAACGATTTACTGAAGACCATGCCTTCCGCGAACCTCGCCGGCATCACTGAGGGAATAATTTTGTGTTGAGAGAAAAAGGGACATACTCATTTCAGTGTCGGTCACAATAACGTCATATATGAATTAGAAGAGCGTGTGTGAAGCAGTGAGAACGTAATCACCATCTACCAGGGTCGAGCGCCTAAGACTATGGCTTCTCCCATCCAGCGATTCAGATAGCGAAAGCAGGTATTCCGGATGTAAATCCCCAGAATGGTATTGGCAATGGACTACTTAATTCACGGTTTGAATATTAAAGTAGCGCGACAAACCCTCGAAGGTCATAACCAATTCGTATAAAGTCATTCTTCTTACCGAATACCTTACCCGCCGAGAATATTAACCCGCTATAAGGAGTGTCTTGCTCGATGTTGACGGAAACAAATTCGTGGACATTTTAGCAGACGGACACCGTATTTTCATGTGAGAATAACAAAAGCGAGAGTCAAATCGTTCAAGAACGTTACCACCTTCCTTGAGAATAGAACGGCTGATGCAGTATCTTCACCCATCCTGTGATACCGAGAAACAAACCAGGTATTCCGGGAGATATCGACTGCATAATTTGGGCATTAGGTACCCTATTTCACAGTATGCATATTAGAGTACAGAGTGAATCCTTTGTTCAACGTTACCTACTGATATGGTGTCAAACCTTTTACAGGCGGCCTTACCGTCTTAAATGCTAACCCCGCTGTATCGTGATTGTAACTTCGTGTTCAGATAATGAAATTAGTATTCATTTCAGTGGCGGGCTGCTTAACTATATGTATGAATTAAAAGATTGAGGTTCAAGCCGTTCGAGAACGTCACCACTTTATTTGAGGATGGCACACATAAGACAATAGCTCCAACTATACTTGTCATTCCGAGAATAATACCAGGTATATCAGGAGTTAATCCGCTGTAGACTATTGGCAATGTGCACCTTAATTCACGGTATGAATATTAAAGTAAAACGTCAAACCGACGGAGAAGTTTACCTATTCGTATAAAGTCCGTATTCTTACCGAATAACGTATCTTGAGGGAACATAAACCACTGTAGCCAGTGTCTTACTTATTGCCTACGGAAACAAATTATTAGTCATATTTGCTGTCGTACAGCACATTTTCATGTATAAATATCAAAATCGAGAGTCAAACCGTTAGAGATAGGTACCACCTTCTTTGGAAGTAGAAACGCGAAGGCAATAGCTTCACCTATACCGTGATTCCGAAAGTAAAACCAGTCATTCTGGGAGCAAATACTTTGCACAGTATTGGCAATAGACACCTCAATTCACGGTTTGAATATTGTAGCGGGCCGTCAAGCCCTTATAGAACATTACCTATTCATATAGGGTTAAACTCCTTACAGAATGCCTTACCGTCCGAAAAATTGACCAGCTGTACCGAGAGTATAAACAGTGTTCAGAAGTACGATCTGGTATATATATATACTGACGGGCACCTTAATTTCATGCATGTATTGGAAGATGGATTGTCAAACCGTTCGGGAACGTTACCATCTTCTGTGAGAGATGAACAGCTATGTGAATAGCGTCACCTCTAGTTGTGATTCCGAGAGTCAAGACCGGAATTACAGGAGTAAAGCCGTTGAACAGTATATTCAGTAGACACATTAATCCTCGGTATGAATATTAAAGTATAGCGTCAAACCGCTTAAAAGTGCTACCAATTGGTATAACGTAATACTCTTTAACGGATACCTTACCTTCCGGCAATATACCTCGCAGTTTCGTCGGTATAACTTCATGTCCATAGAATCATATTAGTGAACATTTTAGTGGAGGGCTCGATGGTTTCATCTATGAATTGGAAGATCGAGTGTCAAAACGTTGGAGCACGTTGCCAGCTGATTCGAGAGCCTACCGGCGGCGTCAACAGCTTCACCTGTAATCGTGATTCCGACAGTCAAGCCTGGAATTCTAGTATTAAGTCCTGTGAACAGTATTGGCAATAGACACCTTAATTCACGGTTTGTATATTAAACTAGAGAGTCACTCCGTTGGACAGCATAACCAATAGGTATAAAGTCATTCCTTTTGCCGAATACCTTACTTTCCTAGAACCTTTCCCGCAGTATCGAGTATCATGCTTGGTAACCACGGAAACAAATTAATAGAGTTTTCAGCAGACGCACAGCCTTTTTCATGTATGGATAGGAAAATCGGCACTCAAACCGTTCGGGAACTGTCCCACCTTCTTCAAGTATCGGGCGGCTAAGTCACTAGCTTCGCCAATCTTGCTATTCCGATAGTCAAACAGGTCTTCAGGGAGTCAATCCGCTCAATAGTAATGGCATCAGACACCTCAATTCGCGGCATGAATATCATAGTTGAGAGTCAAACCGTCGGAGAACATTACGGTCTGGTATAAAGTAATTCTGTAACGAGCACCTTGCCTTCCTGGAACCTATCCCGCTGCTGCGATTGTCTTGTTAGTGCCGACGGAAACAATTGAGTTAAAATTATAACAGAAGCACACCTTATTATCAAATATGAATTAGAAGATCGAGTGTCAAGCCGTTCGAGATCTTTGCCACCTTCTTTCAAATTCGAACCGCTGAGTCAAAAGCATCAGATATCCTGTGATTCTGAATGTCAAACAAGATATTCCTGGAGTAAATGCGCTGTACAGAATTGGCAACAGATACCTCAATTCTCGGTTTGAATATTAGAGTAGAGCATCCAACCGATTGAGAACGTTACCATCAACATTGACATTCGAACTGCTAAGTCAATAGCTTCATGTATCCATTCACACGGAGAGTCGAACCAGGTACTCCTGGAGTAAATCCGCTGAACAGTATTGCCAATAGATACAATAACTCGCGGAGTAATTATTAAAATATATCGTCACACCATGTGAGAACGATACTAATTGCAATAAAGCCAAACGTTCCACCGGATGCCTTACATTCGGAGAATATAACCCGCTATATCAGGAGTATAACGTCGTGCTCAGAGAAACAAATTTATTGACATTTTAGTGACGAGTATCTTAATTTCATGTATGAACTAGAAGATCGGGTGTCAAACCGTTCGAGAACATTACCACATTCTTTGAGATACGAGAGGGTACGTCAACAGCTTCACTCATACCAAGATTCCAATAGCAGTGTGAGGTATTCAGGGAGTAAGTGCTCTGACCCTCTTTGCAATTGACATCTTAGTTCACGATATGAATATTAAAGTGGAGAGTCAAACAGACGGAGGACATTCCCAATTCGCACAAAGTCATTCCTTCTACCGATAACCATACCTTCCGTGAACATAACCCGCTGTAGTGAGTGTCATGCTTGCTGATCCCGGAAACAAATTAGTAAACATTATATCAGAGGCACACCTTATTTTCATACATGTATTGTAAAATCGAGTGTCAAACCGTTCCAGACATATTTCCACCTCCTTTGTGTAGTCCAACAACTATGTCAATATCTTCACCTATCCCGAGATGCCGATAGCCATATCGTGTATTCCGGGGGTCAATCCACTGAACAGTACTGGCAATGGACACATTACGTCACGGTAAAAACATTGAAGTTGAGAGATAATCCGTTTCAGAACATTACCAATTAGTATAACGTCATTCACATTATCGCACATCTCCGAGAACCTATCCCGCTCAATCGGGAGTGTAACTTCCTCTTCAGAGATTCTAAATTAGTATACATTGTAGTGACAGGCAAATTAATTTCATATAAGCATGAGAAGACCGAATATCAAACTGATCGAGATCGTTACAACCTTCTTTGAGATTCGAACGGCTGAATCAATAGCTTCACCTATAGTTACGATTCCGAGAGACAGCCTGGTATTCCTGCACTTAACGCGCTGAACGTCATTGTCAATAGACACCGTAATTCACGGCACGAATATTAAGGTTGATAGTCAAACCGTCGAGATCATTACCAATTGGTATAAAGTCATTCTCCTTAACCTATACCTTACATACCGAGAAAGCAATCCGCCGTTGCGATTGTCTTGCATAGGTTTCACAGAAACGTATTAGTGGACATTATAGCAGGCGGATAGCTTAATTTCGTGTATAAATAGGAAGATCTAGTGTCAAACAGATCGAGAACGTTACCAGATTCTTCGAGAGTCGAACGGCTGAGTCAATAGCATCACCTATGCTTGTGTTTCCGAGAGTCAAGGCTGGAGTAAATCCGCTGAAAATAATTGGCAATAGACGCCTAAATTCATGATTTGAATTTGATAGTAGGTCGTTATACCGTTCGGGAAAGTTATCAGTTCCTGTAAAGTCAAACGCTTCGCCGATTGCCTTACCGTCCGGGAAGCTTACCCGCCGTCTCGATAGTATAACTTCGTGTTTAGAGAAATACATCTATATACTATTTAGTGACGGCACTTTGAATTCGTGTATGAGTTAGAAGATCGATGGTCAAACCTTTCGAGAAAGTTACCACCCTCTTTGTGGACGAACGGCTATGTGATCTCGAGAGTCAGACGAGGTATTCCAGGAGTAAATCCGCTGAAAAGATTTGGCAACAGGCACATTAATTCACGGCATGAATATTAAGGTTGAACGTCGAACCGCTGTCAAACGTAAACAAATCCTATAGAGTCAAGCTTCTTACCGAGGGCTATATCTTCCGAGAAGAATGACCTGCTGTATCGTGAGAGTAACAGTGTCTTCAGAGAAACAAATTAGTTTTAATTCCAGTGAGGCGCATCCTGATTTCATGTATGAATTAAGAGATCGATGATCCAACCGTTCGAGCGTGTTTCCACCTACCTTGCCACTCGAACGGCTGAGTCAATAACTTCACATATCCAGTGATTCCTGCAGTCAATCCTGGTATTCCACGACGAAATTCGCTTAACAGTGAGGCCATGGACACCTTTATTTACGGTATGGAAATTAAAGTAGCGTGTCAAACCGTTTGTGAACGTTTCCAATTGGTATAACGTTATACCCCTTATCGCATACCTTGCACTCCGAGAACATAACACACAGTATCAAGACTATAACTTTGTGTTCCGAAAAACAAATTAGTATACACTTCAGTGCCATGGACCTTCATTTCATGTATGAATTAGATGATCGAGTGACAATCCGTTAGAGAACGTAACATTCCTTGGTAGACGAACGGCTAAGTCAGTAGTCTCACCTATCCTGTGGTTCCGAGAGTCACAGCGGGTATTCTGGAAGTAAATCCGCTAAACAGTATGGGCAATTAGACGCCTAAATTCACGATCTGAATATTAAAATACAGCGTCAAGCCGTTAGAAAACGTTTCAAATTGGAATGAAGTATTCTATTTACCGTATACCTTGCATTCAGAGAACCTAACTCGCTGTATTTAGAGTATAATTTCGTCTTCAGAGATACAAATTAGTGTACACTTTAGTGAGGGTCAGCTTAACTTCATGTATGATAGAGAAGAACGAGAGGCAACCGTTCCAGAATGTTAGCATCTTCATTGAGGATCGCACGTCGACGACAATGGCTTCACCTATCCAGTGATTCCGACAGCCGCACCAGGAATAACAGGACTACATTCGCTGAACAGTATTGGCTACGGACAGATTAATTCACTGTTCGAATATTAAAGTACAGTGTCAATCCTTTGTAGATCGTTACCTATTGTCATAACGTCATTCTCTTTATCGGATACTTTGCCTTCCGAGAAAATAGCCCGCTACAAGCAGGGTATAACTTCAGGTTCGGAGAAACGAAATAGTATATATTTTAGTGGCGCGCACCGTAATTTCAAGTATAAGTGAGAAAACCATGTGTCATGCCGTACGGCAACGCTGCAACCTTTCTTGAGATTCGAGCAGCTAACACAGTACCTTCACCTATCCTCTGATTACGAGAGTTAAATCCCAGGTATACTGGGAGTAAAGCCGCCGCACAGTATTGGCATTGGACACCATATTTCACGGTACAGATATCGTTGTACTGATTCAAACCGTTGTAGTACGATACGTATTGTTATTGAGTGAAACTTTTTGCAGGAGGCCTTACCTTCCGAGAAGCTAACCCGCTGTACTGAGAGTGTAACTTTATGTTTAGGGAAGTTAATTGGTATACGTTTTAGAGACCGGCACGATTATTTCATGCCTGAATTAGAAGACAGAGATTCAAAGCGTTTCGAGATCGTTACAACCTTCTTTGGTAGTCGAACGACTATATCAATAGCTTCACCTATCCTGCGGCTCCGAGAGTCGAACCAGGTGTTTCGGTAGTAAATGCGTTGATCAGTAATGGGATAGGACACCTTAATTTAAGGTATCAATATTAAAGTACAGTGTGAGACCGTTGTAGAACGTTACCTATTCGTATAGATTCAAACCAATACTGAAGGCCATACATTCCGATTAGCCTAACCTGCTGTAGGGTGTGTCGTGCCTAGTGTCCACGGAAACAAATTAATAGACATTTTAGTCTCTAAAATGTATACTAATTCGTTTCTCTGAACACGAAGTTATACCCTGCATGCAGTAGGTTACTTTCCAGGGAGGTATGGTATCCGGTAAATCGTATGACGCTATACCAATTGGTAACGTTCTCAAACGGTTTGACACACTCACACTACTTTAATATTCCAACTGCGAAATAAGGAATCCAGAGCCCATACTGTGCAGCGGATTTACTCCTCAAGTACCTGGAGTGACTCTCGGAATCACTCGATAGGTGAAGCTATTGTCTTGGATGTGCGATACTCAAGGCAGATGGTAACGTTCTGCAACGAATTCCCTCACGATCTTCTAATTCATACATGAAGTTATGGTGTCCATCACTACAATGTACACTTATTTGTATTTCCGAACACGGAGTTATACTCTTGATACAGCTAGTTATTTTCCCGGATGTTAAGGTGTTCGGTAACACGTTTGACATTACAGCAATAGGAAACGTCCTACAATGGTTAGACTCTGCACTATAATATCCAAACCGTGAGCTGAGGCATCTAATAATACTAATAATCTAAAATACTCTTCAGCTGATTTACTCCCGGAACACCTGCTTTGCCTCTCAGAATCACCGGATTTGTGAAGCTGTAGACATTGCCGTACGTCTTCCAAAGGACGTGGAATCTTTCTCGATCAGTTTGACAATCGATCTGCCAATTCAACCAAGGAAATAAGGTGCCCGGCACTAAAAGGTACTCTAATTCATACCCCAGAACACGGTGTTATTCTCTCGACACAGCGGTTTATTCATTCGAACGGTAAGGCATTCTGTAAGGAGTTTGACCATACACAAATAGGTAATGTTCTAGAACGGCTTTGCCGCCTGCTTTGGTCTTCAAACGGTGCATTACGGTGTCTTTTGCCAATACTATACAGAGCATTTACTCCCGGAATATCTGGCTTGACTTCAGGAATCAAAGGATCTGTCTCAGCTATTGCCTTAGCGACTCTCAAAGTAGGTGGTAATGTTCTCCAACACTTTGGCTCTCGACGTTAATATTTATACCGGCGAATGTTGTGACCGTCCGTTAAAATGCTTACTAATTTGTTTCCGTTATCATCAAGCAGCACACTCGCTACAGGGGATTGGTATTTTGGAAGTCAACGTATTCGGTAAAAGGAATGACTTTACACGAATTGGTAATATTCACCGACGGTTTGACTCCCGACATTAATATTCAGGCCATGAGTTTATATGTCAATTGGCAACACACTTCAACGGATTTACTTCCCTGAACACCACATTTAATTTTCGAAATCATAAGATAGGTGAACCTATTTACTTAGCCGTTCGATTCTGAAAGAAGGTTGTATCGATCTCGAACGGTTTGACCATAGACCTTATAAATCATACATGAAATTAAGGTGCCGTCACTAAAATGTATACTATTTTGTTTCTGTACACGCGAAGTTGTTCTCTCGATATGGAGGGTTAGCATCTCGGACGTTAACGCTTTCGGCAAATCGTTGGTCTGTATAGAAATTGGTAATGTTCTCAGACAATTTGACGCATCGCTTTAATATTCATACCGTGAATTGGAATGCCTATTGCAAATAGTGTTCAGCGGATTTACTCCCGGAGTTCCTTGTTTCACTCTGGGAATCAGGGGATAGCTGTACATGTAGACATAGCCGTTGGTCTCTGAAAGAAGATGGTACGGTTCTTGATCGGTTTGACACTCGATCTTCTAATTCAAACGTGAAATGATGTTGCGTGATACAGGAATTAATACCAATTTGTTTCCCTGAACACGCAGTTATGCTCACGTAACAATATGTTAGGCTTCTCGGAAGGTAAGGCCTTCGGAAAACGGCTTAAATCCATACAAATGGTTAACATTCAATAACGGTTTGACGCACTGTTTTAATATCGAAACCATGAATTGCGGTGTCCGTTGCCAATAGTGTGCTGGGGACTTACTCCTGGAATACCAGGTTTGACTTTAGCAATCACAGGACAGGTGCAGCTACTGTCTTCATCGTTTGTCTATAGACGAGGGTGGAAAGTTTCACGAGCGGTTTGACCCTCGTTCTTCCAATTAATACATGAAAATGAGGTGCCCGTCACTAAAATGCATACATACTTGCTCCTTTAATCCCGAAGTTATACTCTGGATACATAGTGTTAGCTTCTCGGAAGTTATCGCCTTCAGTAAGAATATTGACACCAGACCATAGGCAACGTGCGACAATGGTTTGACTCTACGTTAGTATTTGTACCATGAGGTATGATGCCTAATGCCAATAGTGTACAGCAGATTTATTCCCGGATTAGCTGGATTGACTCACGGAACCAAAAGGATAGGTGAAGCTAATGACTGAGCCGTTCGAATCTCAAAGAAGTTGGTAACGTTCTCGACCGCTTTCACTCTCGATGTTGATGCTCATAAAATCGTGTGGTGTCCGTCCAATAAAATGTCTACCAATTTGTTTCCGTGAGCATTGCGCCGGGCACTCACTACAGCGTGTTAGGTCCTCGGAAGGTAAGGTATTCGGTAAAAGGAGTGACTTTTTAGGAATTGGTAATGTTCTGCGAGTGTTTGACGTCCTACATTAATATTCATACCGTGAATTAGGTTGCCAATTCCCAACACTCTTGAGCGGATTTACTCCCAGAATAACTGATTTCACTCTGGAAATCACAGGTCAGTTGAAGCTATTGACCTAGCCGTTCCGATCTCATAGAGAGAGGTAACGTTCACGGATAGCTTGGCCGCTCGATCTTCTAAATCATATATGAAACTAATGGTGACCGTCATTGAAATGAATCCTAATTTCTTTCTTTGAGCACAAAGTTATACGCTCGAGGAATCGGGTGTGGTTCGCGGAAGGTGTTGTCTTTTGTAAAACGTATTACGTTATACCAATTGGTATTGCTCTCTAACGGTTTGACGCACCATTTTAATATTCAAACCGTTAGCTAAGGTGTCTATTGCCAATACTGTTCAGTGGAGATGCACCGGTAATACTTTGTTTGACTCTCGGAATCGCAGGATATGTGAAGCTATTGACTTTGCCTTTCATCTCTGGAAGAGGGTGGTAACGTTCTCCAACGGATTGACTTTTGATTGTGCTATTCATTCGTGGCAATAGGGTGTCCGTCTGTCAAAGTGTGTACTAATTTGTTTTCGCGGACAATCAGCAGGACACTGCTCACAACTGGTTAGGCTTCTCGGAAAGTAACGTCTTCCGTAAAAAGATTGACTCTATACGAATAGGTATCGTTGTAGAATGATGTGGCGCGCGACACTAATACTCAAACCCTTTATTAATGTGACTGTTGCTATTACTTTATGGCGGCTTTACTGACGGTATACGTTGCTTGACTGTCGGAATCATACGATAGGTGAACCTATTGACTTAGCTGTGCGACTCTCAATGGAGGTGGTAACGTCCTGCAACGGTTTGACACTAGTTCTTCTAATTCGTACACAAAATTAAGGTGCCAGTCACTAAAATGTATACTAATTTGTTTCTCTGAACCCGATGTTACACTCTCGACACAGCGGGTTTGGTTCTCGGAATGTAAGACCTTCGGTAGAAGGTTCGATACAACGGCAATAAGTAACTTTCTCCAACGGTTTGACACTGAACGTTAATACTTATTCCGTGAACTAGGTTGTCCTTTGCCAATACCGTGCATCGGATTTACACCCGAAATACCTAGTTTGACTCTCGGAATCGCAGAATATGTGAAGCAATTGACGTAGCTGTGCGACCCTCCAAGGTGGTGGTAACATTCAGGAACGGTTTGACCGCCGATCTGATAAGTTGTACCAGAAATTATGGTGCACACCTCTAATATGTATACTAATGTGGTTCTCCGATCGCGAAGTTATACTTTCGATACGGCGGACAAGGTTCCCGGAGGACAAGGCCTACGGGAAGAAGAATGACTGTAACCATATTGTTAACAGTCTACTACGGTTTGACACTGTACGTGAATAGTTAGTTCTTTGTTTTCGGCTTAAATAGGAAAGTAGTGCGTCAAACTGTTTGTAAACATTACCAATTGCTATAAAGTCGAACATTTTACAGAAGGAATTACCTTCGAACCTCACCGGCGTCATCGAGAGTATAGCTTCGTGCTCAGAGAAAGGAATTAGTATCCATTTAAGTGACGGGCACCTTAACTTCATGAATGAATTAGAAGATCGAGGGTGAAGCCGCTCGAGATCTTTGCCACCTTCTGTGAGAGATGAATAGCAAAGTCAATATCATTACCGATCCAGCGAATCCGAGAGTCAAGCCAGATATAACGGGTGTAAATCCGCGGTACTGTATTAGATTTAGATGCACTATTTCATGGTAAAATTGTGGAGTACGGAGTAAATTCTTTGTAGAACGTTTTCTATTGGTATAGAGTCAATTTCTTTCCCGCCGGACTTACTTGCCGAGTTGACAGCCCGCTGTATTGTGAGTATTACATCGTGTTCAGTGGAACAAATAACAATAGATTTTAATGACGGGCACCTTAGCTTCATGTATGAATCAGATGACCGAGCGTCAAACCGTTCGTCGAAGAATGCCTCCTTCTGTGAGCGGCGAACGGCGAAGTGAATATCTTCACCTGTCCAGAGATACCTAGAGCCAACTAGGTATTCCGGGAGTAAACCCGCTGAAAGTTACTGGCAATTGACACCTTAATTCACGGTTTGAATATTAAGGTAAAGCGTCAAACTGTTGGAGAACGTCACTAATTCCTATAAATTCAAACGCTTTGCAGAAGACCTTACTCACGAAAAATCTAACCCGCTCTATCGAGAGTATTACTTCTTCTTCAGAGAAACAAATTAGTAGATATTTTTGCGACGTCCACGATAACTTCATGTATGAATTAGATAATCGGGAGACAAGCAGCTGGACAACGTTACCAACCTTCTTGAGTGTCGCCTGAATAAGCAAAGAGCGTCTCCGATCCTGCGATACTGAGATTCAAGCTAGGAATTCCGGGATTATATCTGTCGAACAGTATTGGCAATTGACACAATAATTTACGGTACGTATGCAAAAGCGGAGCGACAATCCGTTTGAGAGCGACACCAATTGGTATAAAGTCAAACGTTTTACGGAAGACACTACTCAACGAAAAACTAATCCGCTGTATCCAGAGAATAACTTCGTGTTCAGGGAATGAGATTAGAATTCATTTCAGTGACGGGCACCTCTACTTCGTGTATGAATTAGTAGATCGGAGGTCAAACTCTCCGTGATGTTATAACACCTTCTTCTGTTCTCCATTCAGAGTAAACCTGTTACTCTGAATTGGCATTGAACACCTTTATTCGCGTCGTTAATATTAAAGTTGAGCGTCAAACCGATTGAAAACGTTACCAATTCGTATGAATTCAACCGGGTTACTGAAGATATTACCTTCCGCGAACCTCACCCGCTTCATCCAGAGTGTAACTTCCTGTTCAAAAAAAGAAATTATTATTCATTGCAGCGACAGGCACCATAACTTCATGTATCAATTAGAAGATAGGGTGTCAAACAGTTCGAGAACAATACCACCCACTTTGAGATTCGAACGGCTATGTCAATATTTTCATCTAGGCTATGATTCAGAGCGTCATATCAGGTAATGCGGTAAGCGTAATACGCTAAATTGTATTGGCAGTAAACACCATAAATCACAGTCTGAATATCAAAATAGAGCATCACACCTTTTGAGGTCGTTACCATTTTCTACAAAGTCACGCGCTTTACAAAGCGCTATAACGCCCGTGAACCTTATCCGTCGTATCAAGAGTGTGAATCCGTGGTTAGAGAAACACTTTAGTATAAATTTTAGTGAAAGCACCTTAAGTTCAGGTATGAGTTAGGATATCGATGTTCAAACCGATCCAGAACATTACCACTTTCTGTGAGGTACGAACGGCTAAATCAATAGCTTCACGTATCCACAGATTCGGAGATTCAAGCCAGGCATTCCCGGTGTGAATACCCTGAACAGTACTGCGTATAGATATCTTAATTCACGGTTGGAATATTAAAATACAGGCGAAACCCGTTTGAGAAACGTTTCCAATTGAAGTGAAGTTAAACGTCTTTCCGAAGACCTCATCCAGCGAAAGCCTATCGCGCAGCACTGAGAGTATAACATCGTGATCAGCGGAACATATTACTATACATTTTAGTGACGGGCACCTGAATTTAATGTATAAATTAGAAGATCTTTTTGCAAACCGTTTGAGAACGATACCACCTTGTTTGAGAGTCGACCGGAAAATACAGTAGTTTCACCAATCATGTGAATCCGAGAGTCATATCAGGTAATACTGGAACAAATACGCTGAAGAGTACTGGCAATTGACACCTTAATTCACGGTTTGTATATTAGCCTAAAGAGTCAAATCGATGCAGATGATACCGATTCCTATAGAGTTGAACGTTTCACCGAAGGGCTTACCTTCGGAGAACACATCCCGCTCCATCAAGAGTATAACTTAGTATACAAAGAAACAAATTACTATACAACTTCACTACGGGCACCTTCATTTCACGTATGGATCAGAAGATCGAGGATCGGACCGTTCGAGACCGTTACCACTATCTTTGTGCGGCGAACAACCCTTCCTGTGTTATCTGGAGCCAAGCCAAGTATGCCTGGAGTAAATCCGCCGATCATCACTGACATTGGTCAACCTATTTGAGGCTATAGATATTAAGATACAGACTCAAACCGATGAAGAACGTTACGTATTGGTATATTGTCAATCTTTTCCTGAAGATCTTACTATCCGTGAAGATAATCCGCTTCATCGAAAGCATAACTACGTGTTAACAGATGGAAATTAGTATGCATTTTAGTCATAGACACCATAATTTTATGTACGAATTAGTATATTCGGGATCAGAACGTTTCCACCATCTTAGAGAGTTGATCGGCCAAGTCAGTAGCCTCACCTATCTCTGAGTATGAGAGTCAAATCAAGTATTCAGGGAGTAAATCCGCTGAACGGTATTGGCAATAGACACTTTAATTCACGGTTTGAATATTAAAGCAGGACGTCAAGCCGTTGTAGAACAATGCCATAGGTGTAGGGTCAAACATGTTACAGAATGCCTTTCCCCTCGAAAAACTATCTCGCTGTATCGAGATTGTAACACCGTGCTGTTAGGTACAAACTAGTACCTAACATTTTCTGACGTGTACCTTAGTTTCTTGTATGAATTAGAAGTTCGAGGGTGAAACCGTTCGAGAACGTTTCCACCTTCTGTGAGAGACAAACCGCTAAGTCAATTGCTTCACCTATCCTGTAATTCGGAGTGTCAAACGAGGTATTCCGAAAGGAAGTCCGCAGAGGAATTTTGGCAATAGACACCTTAATTTGCGGTTTGAATGTTACAGTTGGGGTTCAAGCCGATGGAGAACGATACATCTTGGAATGGAGACTAACTTTTTGCCGAAAATCTTGCCCTGCGAGAATGCAACCCGCTGTACAGAGAGACTAGCTTAATATTCACCTAAACAGACAAGTGTGTCTTGTAGCAGATGGAACACCGTAATTTCATGTACGAATAAGCAGATCGAGAGTCAAACCTTTTGAGAACGTTACCACGTTTCTTGAAATCCGAACAGCTGAGTCAGTACCTTCACGCAGCCTATGAAACCGAGACTCAAACCAGGTATTCTGGGTGTAAACCCGCTGAATAGTATTGGCCAGAGGCACCATAATTCACAGTTTAAATGTTAAAGGACAAAGTCAAGCCATGTACAAATTAAACAATTTGTATAAAGACAAACTGTTTACCGACAGCCTTACATTCCGAGAAGCCTAACCAGCTGCATCGAGAGCATAAGTTCATACTCAGAGAAAGACATTAATGTACATTTTAGTGATGGGCATCATAATCTCATGTATGAATTAGAAGATACGCGGTGAAATCGTTCCAGAACGATACCACCTTCTCTGAGAGACGCACAACTATGTCATGCTCCACCTCTCGTGTGATTCCGAGGGTCAAACACAGCTATTCCGCTGAATGGTACTGGTTCTAGACACATTAGTTCGCGGTATATTCTTGAGTACCTGGTTTCGTTCTCGGAATCGCAGGATGTGTGATGCTATTGACTTAGCCGTTCGACGCTCAAACACGGTGGTAATGTTCTTGATCGGTATGCCACATCACATTCTAATTCATACATGAAATTAGGGTGCCAGATACCAAAATGTATACATACTTGTTTCTCTGATCACGTACTTTTACTCTCGATACAGCGCGATACGTTCTAGGAAGGTAAGGTATTCGGGAAAAGGAATGACTTTGTACCAATTGGTAATGCTGTCAAATGGATTGACGCTCCGTTTTAATACTCAAGCCGTGAGTTAAGATTTCTATTGCCCATACTGTTCATTGGATTTGCACCCGTTATACCTAGATTGACTCTCAGAATGACAGGAGTGGTGAAGCTATTGTCATAGCCGTTCGATTCCTAAAGAAGTTTGTAGCGTTCCCGAATGGTTTGACTGTCGATTTTTCTATACGTACATGAATATAGGGCTTCCGTATGATAAAATGACAACTAGTTTGTATGCGTGAACATTAAGCAACACACGCGGTGCAGCTTGATACGTTCTCGGAAGGTAAGGTAATTGGTAATAGGGCTGACTTTATAGCAATTGCTAATGTTCGCCAACGGTTAAATCCTGGACTTTAGTTTTCATACCACGAGATAAGGTGCTTATTGCCGATACTGTTCGTATGATTGACTCCGGCATACGTGGTTTGGATATAGTAATAACAGGATAGGAGGCGCTATTCACTTAGCCGTTCGACTCTCAAGGAAGGTGAAAACATTCTCGAACGGTTTTACACTCGATTTTCTATTTTATATACGAAAATAAGCTGTGCTTCTGCTATAATGTCTACTAATTTTTTCCGTGAGCATGACAATCGCTACAGCTCTTAGGTTACAAGAACGTAATATACTCGGCAGAGAGTATGATTCTATACCAACTGGTAATGTTCACCAACGGAATGATCTTCTACTGAAATAGTCATATCGTGAATTAAGGTGTCTACTGCCAATACTGTTCAGCGGATTGACTCCCGGTATACCTGGTTAGTTTCTCCGAATCACAGGATAGATGAAGATATTGACTGAGCCTTCCGACCCGCATTGAGGGTTCTAACGATCCACAGCGGTATCACACTATATTTCAATACTCAAACCGTGAATTAAGGTGACAAATGCCAATATTCTTCAGCGGATATATCTCCAGAATTCCAAGTTTGACTCTCTGAGTCACAGGATAGGTCATGCTATTGACTCATCCGTTCGACTCCCGCAGAAATTGATAAGATTCTCGAACGGTTTGACACTAGAGCTTTCTATTTATACACGAAATTTAGCAATCCGCCTGCTAGAATGTCTACTAATGCGTTCCTGTCAACCCGATGCAAGACAATCCCTACGGCGGATTGTTTTCTCGTTATGTAAAGTATAGGATAAGAAGAATGACTTTATACCAATTGGTAATGACCTTAATATCCGTGCCGTGAATCATGGTGTCTATTGACAATAACGTTCAGCGCATTAGGTCCAGGAATACTAGGTTGACTTTCGGAATCTAAGCTATAGGTGAAGCTATTGACTAAGCCGCCCGACTCTCAAAGAAAGTGGTAACGAGCTCGAACGGTTTGACACTCAATCATCTAATTCATACATGAAATTAACGAGCCCGTGACTAAAATGTATACTAATTTGATTCTGCACACGAAGTTATACTCTCGATACTGAGGGGTAGTTTTTTTAGAGTGTAAAGTGTTCGGTAAAACGTTTGACTTTGTAGAAATTGGTAACGTTCTCAGACGGATTGACGCACTATGTTGATATTAAATCCGTGAATTATGGTGTCAACTGCTAAAACTGTATACCGGACTCACTCCAGAAATATCTGCTTATCTCTCGGAATCGCAGGATACGTGCTGCAATTGACTTAGCAGTTCGAACCTCGAGGAAGGCTGTAACGTTCGGAAATGCTTGACCCTCGATCATCCAATCCATACGTGAAGTTCAGGTGCCCGTCGCTGAAATGATTACCAGTTTCTGCCTCTGATCACGATGTTATACTCTCGATAAGTCGGTTTAGCTTCACCGGAAGTAGGGCTATCAGTGAAATGTTTGACCCCATACCAATTGCTATCGTTCTACAACGGTTTGACGTTCCGCTTTAACATTCAAACCGTGAATTAACGTGTCCATTGCTAATAGTGTACTGCGGGTTTACTCCTGGAATAGCTGGTTTGACTCTCGGGATCACAAGATAGTTGAAGCTGCTGACATAGACGTTCGTCTCTCAAAGAAGTTGCTAACGTTCTCCAAAGGTTTGTCCCTCCACCTTCTGATCCATGGATGAAATTAAGTTGCCCGTCACTAAAATTTATACCACATTGCTTCTCTGACCACGGATTTACCCTCTTGATAGAATGGAGTAGATTCTCGGAAGGTACGGCCTTCGGTGAAAAGTGAGACTCTATACCAATAGGTAAATTTGCATAACTGTGTGACTCTGAACATTAATTATTATACCGGGAAGTAGGGTTTTTAATGTCGATACTGTAGAGCAATCTTACTCCCGGAATACCTGGTTTGACTTTCGGATTCGTAGGATAGGTGTAGCTATTGGCGTAGCTGTGCAACTCCTAAAAATGATGGTAACTTCCTCAGACGTATGACTCTCGATCTTCTTATTCACATATGATATTAGGGCGCCGTCACGAAAACGTATACTAATTTGCTCCTATGAACTTGATGTTATAATCTCGGTACAGCGGGTTAGGCTTCTCGGATGCTATGGCCGTCTGTAAAAAGTTTGCAGTATACAAATTGTTTATTTAACGTGTTTAATTAACGTGCCCACTGCCAATACCGCTCAGCGCATTTGCTACCGTTATACCTGGTTTTGCTCTCGGAATCGAAGGATAGGTGAAGCTGTTAACTTAGCCGTTCGACTATTAATGACAGTCGCAACGTTCACGAAGGTTTTACTCATGACGTCTCTGTTCGTGTATATAAATAAGGTGCGAATCATTCAAATGTATACTAATATGTTTCTCTCAAAGCGAAGTTATGATCTCGGTACAGCTTCCCATCTTCTCGGAATGTAATGCCTTCGGTAAAATGTTTGACTTTACTGGAACAGGTAACGTCCTATAACATTATGACGGACTGCTTTAATATTCATTACGTGCATTAGTGTGTCTATTTCTAATACAGTACTGTGCATTCACTCCCGGAGTACGTCCTTTGTCTCTCAAAATCACAAGTATAGGTGATGCCATTGAATAAGCAGTTCGAATCTCTAATAAGGTGGTTTCGATCTCGAACGGTTTGACATTCGAACTTCTGATTCACATATGAAAATAAGTTGAGCATATGCTAAAATGTCTACTCATTTGTTTCCGTGAGCACTAAACAGCACACTCGGTGCAGCGGGTTAGATTCTAGGAAGGTTAGGGCTTCGGTAAACGACTTCGACGAGTGCCTCAAGTGTGAATGATTTCCAAAGAGATCGAAGAGAGCTAAGGTGGTATTGCTGCAGAACCCTGGCAAGTCCCTGCAATCTCCGACGTCGTGCAGGCTGATTTACTTTCTGAACGAGGGCAGAATATTGTTGGAGAGGGTGTTGGATCGTAAACTGACTACCCACCTCTCAACGAGTGCCGTACTACCTGGCAGCGATTATTCCTGACTACCTGACGGCAGGTGTTTAGAATTTCCCGGGAAGGACGGCAGTGTCAGCTGGGGGGGGGGGGGGAGGTCTGCTGAGGTGTCCCGCAGGGGTCGGTGCTGAGCCCGATCCCGTGGGACTATGCGTTCGACGAAGTGGTAAACGCCGCACTCCCGGCCGGAGTGAACGTCACGTGTTACGCGGACGATAGCCTGGTCGCAGCGAGCGGGATGAACTACAAGGAAACGGCCCTGAGCGCCGAAGAATGGCGTGTCGCAGTAGTTGGCACCATAGAACGCCATGGATTCCGTGTCTCACCGGAGAAGACCCAGGCCGTCTGGTTCCACAGCGGGAGGACGAAGCGGGTAGTACCACCCGCAAGAAGAAAAATCAGCGTGGGGGCATTGGCTGCCCAGATCGGAGGAAAAATGAAGTACCTCGTCCTGATCCTGGACGGCCGATGGACTTTCTAGTACCATTTTGAGGAGCTCGCACCCGCCTGTACAGGACGAACGTAGCGATGTGTCGACTGCTGCCCAACATAGGATGGCCGGACGAGAGGGTGCGCCGAATCTACGCCGGTGTTATCCGCTCCATGGCCCTGTACGGGGCACCGGCGTCGGCGGAAGAGCTGATAACCAGAAAGAAGAACCGCGCCAATGTGGCTAGCGTTTGGTGACGGGTGGCCATTAGGATCGCAACAGGATACCGCACCATCACAAACGAGGCGGCCGCCGATCTGGCGGGCCTCCCACCGATTGACCTGCTAGCGGCAGCGGCATCGCGGACCTACGGGCACCTGCGCCGCTACCGCGTAGGGATCCCCGGTGCAGGATCGGAGGAGCTCGTAGAAATAGAAGAGGGAGATCCGGCGGTCCGTCATGAGGAGGTGGCAGGGCCGGCTGCGCAGTCCGGAGAGCGCACGCCACGGGGCTGTAGGACCCATCGTCCCGCTACTGTACGACTGGACGAGGAGCCGCAGCAAGCGGTCAATCCGCCTCACTCAGGTACTCTCCGGGCACGGGTGCTTCGGCGAGTACCTGCACATGATCTGGAAGGAGGTGACGCCAGGGTATTTGCATTGCGGAGCTGAGGTGGACTCCGCGCAACACACCGTGGAGGAGTTTCCGGCTTGGACGCCTGTGAGAAGGGAGCTCCAGCGGCTCGTAGGATGAGACCTCTCGCTCCATGCCATCGTACCCGGCATAGTTGGGAGCGATCGAGTTTGTCGAGTGGTGGCCTCCTTCTGCTGGCAAGTCATGCAGCCGAAGGTGGTGGCGGAGCGGGGTCGTGACGAGGGGATCAAGACCCGCGGCCGTGTCGGAAGAGGACGGCGGTTGCGGCGAGCGCGACGCAGGCTAGTCGCTCCGCAAACCGGGGTTGCCCGGCGCGAGGAGGGAATCCCGGATAATCGTCCGGGGAAGAACCTCCGGCGGCGAGACGAGTCCCCGCCCTACGCCTTCCCGTCGATCGGAGGGGCAGCGGGCGGTCGCCCAAGGGAGCGACCGTCGAGGAATCGCGGCCAAGGGAGGTGTCGATGCCGCGCGAGTGGTCTCGCGGCACTGCCGAAGGTAGATGCGGACTGGGCTTGAAAGCCCGAGAAGGAGCCCAGCGAGAGCTGGAGAAGAAGCGGGGAAGTACCGGTTTCCTACGTTCGCGAAAGCGATGCCTGTCATCCCGGGCCCTCCCATGTGCGAGAAGGACGGGCTACCGCAGGGGGTTTAGTCGGTAAGAATCCAACAGACCTCCATCTAAGGGGGCCGGGATATCTTTGCACGATTCCCCCAGCGTCAGAAAAAAAAAAAAAAAAAAAAAAATGAAAGAAGTCATGCCGTCGGAGAACATTACCAATCCGTATAAAGTCATTCTTTTCACCGAATACCTTAACTTCCGAGAACACAGCTCGCAGTAACGAGTATCTTGCTTATTGATCTGGGAAACATATTAATAGACATTTTAGCAAACAGACACCACATATTTGCATATACATATAAACACCGAGATTAAAAGCGTTCGGGAACGATACCACCTTCCATGAGAGTCGAACGGCGACGTCAAGTGCTTCACCTATCCTGTGATTCCGAGATCGATACCAGGTATTCCGGCAGAAAATCCGCTTCACAGTATTGGCGTCGTTCACCATATTTCAGGGTTTAAATATTAAAGTCCACTGTCAAACCGCTGTAGATCGTTATGAATTTGTATAGAGACAACATTTTACCGCGGGCCGTACCTTCCGGGAAAACTAATCCGCTGTTAGGACTGCCATGCTTAGTATTCGCGGAAACAAATTAGTTTGAATTTTAGCAGACGAAGACTATAGTTTCACATAGGTACATTAAAATCGCGATTCAAAATGTTCCAGAACGATACCATCTTCTTTAAGTGGCGAACGACTAAGTCAATAGTTTTACCTATCCTTTGATTCCGAGTGTGAAACCAGGTATAACGAGACTAAATCCGCTGGACAGGATTGGCATTAGATACCTCAATTCTCGGTTTGAATGTAAAAGTTGAGCGTGAATAAGTGTGAGATCGTTACCAAATTGTATAAAGTCAAACGTCTTACTGAAGGCGATAAAATCCACAAACTTCACCTTCGGTGCCGAGAGTAAAACTGCGGGTTCAGGGAGACAAATTATTATACGCTATAGTGTCGGGCAAATGAGATTAATGTACGAAGTTGAATATCGAGGGTCGAACCTTAAGATAACGATACCACGGACTTAGATAACGATACCACATTCTATGAGAGTCGAGTGGCTATGTCAATAGCTTCACCTATCTTGTGATTCCGAGATTCAAACCAGGTATTCTGGGAGTAAGTCGGCCCAGCAGTATTGGCAATTTGGACCTTAGTTCACGGTTTGAATATTTAAAGCAGAGGGTCAAACCGGTGTATAACATTACCAATTGCTGTAGAGTTAACGGTTTTACGGAAGACCTTATCGCCCGTAAAACTAACCGGCTGTATCGAGAGTATAGCTTCGTGTTCAGAAAAGAAGTTTGTCTCCATTTCAGAAAATGGAGACGTTAAACTTCATGTATGAATTATAAGGTCGAATGTCCAGCGGTTGGAGAAAGATACCACCGTCTGGGAGAGGCGAACGGATAAGTATATAGCGTCATCTATACGGAGATTCCGAGTGTCAAACCATGTATTCCGGAAGTAAGTCCGCTGAACAGTATAGCGAATAGACACCTTAATTTATGGTTTAAATATCAGAATAGAGTTTTACACCGTTTGCGAACGTTACCAATTGCTACAAAGTCAAACGTTTTACAGAAGGCGCTACCTTCCGCAAATACCACCTGCCTCATCAAGAGTATAAGTTCGAGTTCACAGAAAGAAATTACTATTCATTGCAGTGACGAATTCCTAACCTTCATGTACGAATTAGAAAGTCGATGGTCAAGCCGTTCAAGAACGTTAGCACCCTCTTTCAGCGTCGAACGGATAAGTCAATGACTCCACCCATCCTGTGATTCCGAGAGACAAACCGGGCATGCCCGGAGTAAATCGACTGAACAGTATTGGCAGCAGACACCTTAATTAGCGTTTTGCATATTGTAGCAGGCCATCAAGCCGTTGTATAACCGTGTTCAATGGTACAAAATAGTATTCATTTTAGTGACGGGCACCATAATATCATGCATTCATTAGAAGATTAAGTGTCAAACTTTTCGGGAACGTTACTGTATTCTATTAAAGGCGAACGGCTAAGTCAATTGCTTGACATATTTAATGATTCCGAGAGACAAACATGGTATTGCAGTAGTAAGTCCGCTGTACAGTATTGGAAATAGACACCCTGTTCCACGCCATAAATATCAAACTATAGGGAGAAACCGTTGAACAACGTTACCGATTGGTATATAGGCAAACTTCTTACCGAAGGCCTTACGTTCCGAGAACCTAACGCGCTGTATCTAGAGTATGGCTCAGAGCTCAGAGAATCAAAGTAGTATATATATTTGTGACCGGCGCCTTAATTACGTGCATCAATAAGAAGATCGTGCGCAAACCGTTCCAGAATGTTATCACATTTTTTGACAATCGCACAGCTAAGTCAACGGATTCATCTATCCTGTAGTACCCAGAATCTAACCAGGTATTCCCGCAGAACATCCGCTGAAAGGTATTGGCAATAGACACTATCATTCACAGTTCCAATATTATAGCAGGACGTCAAACCGTTGTAGAACTTTACCCATTCGTCTGCAGACTAACTTTTTAACGTAGGCCTTAATTTCGGAGAAGCAAACCCGTATATTGAGGATATTACTTCGTGTTGAGAGAACGAAATTAGTATTCATTTTAGTGACGAGCACCTTAATTTTATAGAAGCAGTCAGAAAACGAGGATCAGTCAGTTCGAGAACGTTACCACATTCTGTGAGAGACGAACGGCTAAGTAAATAGATTCACCCATCCCGAGATTCCGATGGTCAAACTACGTATTGCGGATGTAAGTCGGCTGAACACTATTGGAAATAGACACATTACTCCAAGGTTTGAATGTTGAAATATAGCGTCACCCCGTTTGAGAAAGTTACAAATTCCTATAAAGTGAAAAGTTTTACCGAAAACCTTACCCACCGGAACACTATCTCGCCGTATCGGGAGTATAACACCGTGTTCAGAGGTACTAACTAGTAAATATTTAGTGACGAGCACCTTATTTCCATTAATGAATTAGAAGATGGAGGGTCAAACCGGGCGAGACCGTTACCACCTTATATGACATTCGATCGTCTGAGTCAATAGCTACAGATATTCTATGTTTCCATATTCATATAAATCGGGAGTAATTCACGGCATGAATATTAAGGTTGTGAGTCAAACCGTCGGGGAACGGTACCAACCTTCTTGAGTGTTGCAAATATAAGCAAATAGCGTCACCGGCCCTGCGATACTGTGTGCCAAACCAGGAATTCCGGGAGTATATCCGCTGAACAGTATTGCCAATTGACACCAACAATTCACGGGATGTATGCTATAGTAGAGCGTCAATCCGTTAAGGAAGCTACTGATTGGAATAAAGTCAAACGAATTACTGAATGCATTACTCTCCGAAGATCTAACCCGCTGTATCAGGAGTATAAGATGGTGCCGCGAGGAACGAATTGGTATATATTTTAGTGTCGGGCACCTTAATTTCATGCATGAATAACAAGGTCGAGTATCAAATCGTTCAAGAGCTTTACCACCTACTTTGAGAATCGAACGACTACGTCAAAAGTTTCACCTATGTCATGATTCCGAGCCTCAAACCAAGTATTCCGGGCGTAAATCCGGTGTACACTATTGGGAATGGACACCTTATTTCGCGGTTAGAATATTAAAGTAGAGCGTCAAACCGTTTGAGAGCGTTACCAATTGATATAGCGTACTTCTTTTTACTGAATGCATTACCTTCCTAGAATCTGACCCGCCGCATCGAGGGTATAGCTACGTGTCTCGGGAAACACATAAGCATACAATTTAATAGCGGGCACCTTAATTTCATGTATGAATAAGAAGATCGAGGGTCAAACGGTTTGTGAACATTTCCACCATTTTAAAGAATCGCACTGCTAAGTCAGTAGCGTCACCTGTCCTGTGGTTACGAGAGTCGCACTAGGCATATCATGTGTCAATCTGTTCTACATTGTTGGCAATTGACGCCATAATTCACGGATTCAATATTAAAGTAGTGGGTGATATCTGTTGATAAAGTTTCCAGGTGGTATAACGTCAAACGTTTCACCGAAGGTCTCACCCTCCAAGACCCTAACCTGCTGCATCGAGAGTTAGTATACACATATTTTTACATTTATTATTATTAGTATACATTTTAGTGACGGCCACCTTAATTTCCTGTATGAATTAGAAGATCGAGGGTCGAACCGGCGGAGAACGTTACCAATTGGCACAGAGTCAAACGCTTCACCGAAGACTTTACCCTTCGGAAACCATGCCCGCTATATCGAGAGTGTAGCAGTGTGTTAAAAGGAACGAAGTAGCATACATTTTAGTGACGGTCAACTCAATTTCATTTATAAAACATAAGATTGTATGTCAAACCATTTGAGAACGATACCACCTTCTGTTAGAGATGAACGGCATAGTCAATAGCATCACCTGTCTTCGGACTTCCAAAATCAAATCCAGGCATTTCAGGAGTAAATCGGCTGAAGAGTACTGGCATAACTTACCTTACCATCTGGGAATATAAGGCGAAGTATCGTGGGTATAATATACTGCACAGAAAAGCAAATGATTATACATTTTAGTGGCGGTCACCATACATTCACGCATGAATTAGCAGATCGTGCGTATATGGTTCAAGAACGATCCAACCTACTTTGAGAGTCGAACGGCTAAGTCAATAGTATCACGTATCCTTCTATTCCTATGGTCAAACCAGGTATTTCGAAAGTTAATCCACTGTACACTATATGCAATGGACGCCTTAATTCGCAGTTTGAATAGTAAAGTAGAGCGTGAAACCGTATGAGTTCATTACCAAGTCGTATAAAGTCAAACGTTTTTCCGAAGACCTTACCCTCCGTCAACTTTATCCGCTGTCTCCACAGTATAAACTCGTGATCAGGGAAACATATTAGTCTCCATTTCAGTGACGGGCACCACAACTTCATGTATGAATTGAAAGACCGCGGGTAAAGACGTTCGAGAACGAAACCACTTTCTGTGAGAGACGAATGGCTAAGTCAATAGCTTCACCTATCTTGTAGTTCGGAGAGTCAAAGCAGCCATTCCGGGAGAAAGTCCGCTGAAGTGTTTTGTCGTAGGCACCTGCATTCACGGTATGAATATTAAAGTAAAGAGTCAATCCGTGGAAGAAGATTACGAATTGGTATAAAGTCAAACGATTTACTGCAGACCTTACATTAAGAGAACCTAACCCGCTGTAGCGAGTGCCATAGTTATTGTCCACGGATACAAATTAGTAGGCATTTATTCTGTCGCAGAGCACATTTTCATTTATAAATATCAAAATCGATACTCAAACTGCTGGAGAAAGATGCTGCCTTCCTTGGGAGCTGTGTCTCCGAAAGTGAATCCAGTCAATCCGGGAGTATATCCGCTTAAATGTAGCGACAATGGAACCCTCAATTCACGGTTTGGACATTAAAGTAGAGAGTTAAACGGTCGGAGAACATTACCAATTGTTATTCAGTCAAACTTTTAACCGAAGGCCTTAAATTCCGAGAAGCCATCCCTCTGTATAAAGAGCATAACTTCGTATTCAGGGAAGCAAGCTAGTGTACATTTTAGCCACGGGCACATTAGTTTCAGGTATGAATTATTAGACCGAGTGTCAAACCGTTCGAGAACATTACCATCGTCCTTGAGTGTATAACGGCTAAGCCAACAGCATCAATTACCATATTATACCAAGAGTCAAGCCAGTCATTACTGGAGAAAATCCGCTGAATTATATAGGCAACTGATAGAATAATTCACGGTTTGATCATCAAAGTAGGAAGACAATCTGCATGACATCAATACCAATTAGTATAAAGTCACTCTTTTTACCGTAGGCCATACCTTCCAAGAAGGTGCGCCGCTGCATCGAGAGTATAACTTCGTGTTTATCGAAACACGTTAGAATACATTTTAGTGACGGCACCTTAAATACATGCATGAATTAAAAGATCGAGTGCCAACCCATTCGAGAAAGATACCATCTTCTTTGAGATTCGAACCGGTAAGTCAATAGCTGCATATATCCAGTGATTACATAATGCAAACGAGATATGCCAGGAGTAAATGCGCTGTACAGTATTGGTAATTGATGCCTTAATTCGCGGTATTAACAATAAAGTATAGTGTCAGACCGTGGTTGAACGTTACGAATTTGTATAGAGTGAAACATTTCACCGAATGCACTACCTTCGGAGAAGCAAACCCGCCGTTTCGAGAGTTCTACTTCGTATTTGGAGGACTAAATTAGTAAACATTGTTCTTATGGGTACCTCAATTTCATTATGAATAAGAAGATCTGGAGACAAAACTTTCGAGAAAGTTACCACCCTCTTTGATATGCGAACCGGCATGTCAATACCTGCATATATCATGTGATTCCAAAAGTCAAACGAGATATTCACGGAGTGAATGCGCTGTACAGTAATGGTAATAGATACCTTAATTCGCGGTTTCAGTATTGGATTAAACTGTCAAACCGTTGTAGACCATTACGTATTCGTACGGAATCAAACTTTTTACCGTGGGTCTTACCTTCCGAGAAGCTATTCCGCTGGACCGAGAGTGTACCTTCGTGTTCAGAAGAGCACGGCTTCAATATTAAAGTAGAGAATCATACCGTTTGAGAGCGTTACCAATTGTTATATAATCAATCGTTACAACGAATGCCTTACACTTCCGCAAAAATAACTTGCTGTATCGGGGGAATAATACAATGTTCAGAGGTATAAACTAAAACACATTTCCTGACGAACACCTTAATTTCATGCGCGAATTAGAAGATCGCCGGTCAAACCGTTCGAGAACGTTACCATCTACTGTGAGAGGCGAACGGCAAAGTCAATAGCTTCACCTATCCTGTGATTCCCAGAGTTAAACCATGTACTGATGGAGCAAATCCGTGGAACAGCATTGGCAATAGACACATGAATTCACGGTTTGAATATTAAAATAGAGAATCAAATCGTTTGAGAGCGTTACCAATTGGTATAAAGTCAAACATCTTACCGAAGACCATACCCTCCGAAAACCTAACCCGCTGTATCTAGAGTATTACTTCGTGAGTAGGGAAAAGCATTAGTATACAATTTAGTGACTTCACTCTAAATTCATATATGAATTAGAAGATCGACTGTCAAACCGTTCGAGAACGTTGCCACCTCCTGTGAAAGACGAACGACTAAGTCAATAGCTTGACCTATCATGCAATTCCGAGTTTCGACCAGTTACTCCGGGAGTGAAACCGCTGAAAAGTATTGCCAATAGACACAATAAATCACGGTATGAGTATTAAAGTAGTGCGGCAAACCGCTTGAGAGTGTTTCGAATTGGTATTAAGTCAAACATTTCACCGAGGACCTTACCCTCCGATGAACTAACTCTCTGTATCGAGAGTGTAACATCTTATTCAGAAGGGAGAACTGCTACACTTTTTAATGACCGGCACCTTATTTTGATGTATGAATTTGAAGATCGGGTCTCATTCCTGTCGAGACCCTTACCACCTTCTATAAGAGTCAAACTGCTATGTCAACTGCATCAGCTATCCAGATATTCGGAGTGTCAAACCAGGAATACCTCGATTATATCCGCTGAACAGCATTGGCAACAGAAACCTCAGTTTACTGTTCGAATATTAATGTACAGAGTCAAACCGTTGTAGAACAATGCATACGAGTATAGAGTCAAACGTATTACTGAAGTCCTTTCCCTTCAAAGGGCTAACTCGTTGTATCGTGAGTATTACATGGTGTTCAGCGGGACGAATTCTAGAGATCCTAGTGTCGCGAAACTTAACTTCATGTATGAATTAGAAGATCGTGGGTCAAGCAGTCCGCGAACGTCGCCGGCCGCATTGAGGTCCGGACGGGTAAGTCAATAGCTACATATATCCTGGTACTCCGAAAGTCAAACGAGATATTCCGCGAGTAAATGCGCTGCAAAGAATTGATAGTAGATTCCTTATTTCACGGTATGAGTATTAAGTCATACCGTCAACCCATTGTAGAACGTTACTTAATTGAGTAGAGTTAAGCATCTGGCAGATAGCATTACCTTCGGAGAAGCTATCCCGCCACTTCGAGGATATATCATCGTGTTCAGAGGATCAAATTAGTAAACATTTTAGTGACGTCCACCTTAATTTCATCTATGAATTAGAATATCGAGTGTCAATACGTTCGAGAACGTTACCGCCATCTTTGATAGTCGAAAGGATAAGTCAGTAGTTTCTCCTGTCCCATGATTCCGATAGTCACAACAGGTATTCGGACAGTCAATAAACTGTACACTATTGCAAATGGACACCTTAATTCAAGGATTGAATAATAAGGTACAGAGTCTACCCCTTGTAGAACGTTTCCTATTGGAATAATGTCAAAAGTTTTACCGAAGACCATACCCTCCAAGGACCTAACCCACTGCATCGAATGCACGTATACATTTAGCTTCACATTCACTAATATTAATATACATTTTAGTGACATCCATCTTAATTTCATGTCTGAATAAGACGATCGAGGCTTTTAGATTGGAGAAAATCGCCAATTCGTACGGAGTCAAACGCAACACTAAAGACCTTGCCCTCCGAAAACCAAGCCCGCTGTAAAGAGAGTATTGCAGTGTGATGAATGAATCGAATTTGCATACACTTTAATGACGTTCAACTTAATTTCATGTATAAAACAGAAGTTCGAGTGTCAAACCGCTCAAGAACATTCCTACTTACTCCGAGAGACGAACGGCTACGTCAGTAGCTTCATCTATCCTGCGATTTCGTGAGACAAACCAGGTATTCTTGGAGTTAATCGGGTGAACAGTGTTGGCAGCAGATGCCTTGATTCACCGTATGAGTATTAATGTAGAGCGTCAAACCGTTTGAGAGCGTTACCAATTGGTATAAAGTCAAACTCTTCACCGATGGCCTAACCTTCCGTGATGCTATCCCGGTGTATCGTGAGCATAACTGCGTGTTCAGCGAAAACCATTAGCATCCTTTTTCGTGACGGGTACCTTAATTTCATGTATGAATTGGAAGATCGAGGTTCAAACAGCTCGAGAGCGTTGGCACGTTCTGTGAGAGGCGAACGGCGAATTCAATGGCTTCACCCATCCTACGATTCCGAGAGTGAATCCAGGTACTCCGGGAGTTAATCCGCTGAATAGTATTGGTAAAAATCACCTTAATTCACGGTTCGAATGTTAAAGCCGAACGTCAATTCGAATGTGAACGTTACCTATTGCTGTAAAGTCAAGCGATTTTCCGATGACCTTACCCTCCGAAAAGTAACCCGCTGAATCGAGTGTGTAACTTCATGCTCAGAGATTCAAATTAGTACATATTGCAGTGAAGGGCACCTTAATTTCACGTATAAATGAGATGATCGAGGGCCGAACCTATCGTGAACGTTACCACCTTCTATGTGAAATCGCACACCTGACACAATAGCTTCACCTATCCTGTGATTCCGTCATTAAAACTAGGTGCATCAGCAGCATATCCTCCGATCAGTATTCGCAATCACTATCTTCATTCTCGATTTGAAATTAAAATAGAGCGCCATACCGTTTGAGAAAGGTACCAATTGCTGTAAAGTCAAACGTTTTAGCGAAGGTCTCACCTTCCGCGAACACATCGGCTTCGTCGAGAGAATAAATTCGCGTGCAGAGAAAAGAATTAGTATTCATTTTAGTGTCTGCACCTGAACTTCATATCTGAGTTAGAAGGT
>NW_027469751.1:0-68827 GCF_051020765.1 Lasioglossum baleicum | reverse complement strand
CTCGCGTGATAGGTCAGTGAATTTGAATGCAAATATGCGAAATTGGCACAGAAACTTCGATTCTGCAAGCACGATCGCGATTTATTCGAGCTTATGTCAGATTCGACGATTCTTCGTTTCAGAAGTGTATTTCTGTGCGGAATCGCTGTTTCACGTGCTAGATCAGTGCATTTGCATGCAAATATACGAAATTGGCACTGAAACTCCGATTCGACAAGCACGATCACGATTTATTCGAGCTTATGTCAGATTCGACGATTCTTCGTTTCAGAAGAGCATTTCTGTGCGGAATCGCTGACTCGCGTGATAGTCAGTGAATTTGAATGCAAATATGCGAAATTGGCACAGAAACTTCGATTCTGCAAGCACGATCGCGATTTATTCGAGCTTATGTCAGATTCGACGATTCTTCGTTTCAGAAGTGTATTTCTGTGCGGAATCGCTGTTTCGCGTGCTAGATCAGTGCATTTGCATGCAAATATACGAAATTGGCACACCAAACTCCGATTCGGCAAGCACGATCACGATTTATTCGAGCTTATGTCAGATTCGACGATTCTTCGTTTCAGAAGTGTATTTCTCTGCGGAATCACTGTTTCACGTGCTAGATCAGTGCATTTGCATGCAAATATACGAAATTGGCACTGAAACTCCGATTTGACAAGCACGATCACGATTTATTCGAGCTTATGTCAGATTCGACGATTCTTCGTTTCAGAAGTGTATTTCTGTGCGGAATCGCTGTTTCGCGTGCTAGATCAGTCCATTTGCATGCAACGAAGGGAAATTGGCACAGAAACTCCGATTCGGCGAGCACGATCACGATTGATTCGACCTTATGTCAGATTCGACGATTCTTCGTTTCATTAGTGCATTTCTGTGCGGAATCGCTGTTTCGCGTGATAGATCAGTGCATTTGAATGCAAATATGCGAAATTGGCACAGAAACTCCGATTCTGCAAGCACGATCACGATTTATGCGATATAATGTCAGATTCGACGATTCTTCGTTTCAGAAGTGTATTTCTGTGCGGAATCGCTGTTCCGAGTTATAGATCAGTGCATTGCATGCAACGAAGGAAAATTGGCACAGAAACTCCGATTCGGCAAGCACGATCACGATTAATTCGAGCTTATGTCGGATTCGACGATTCTTCGTTTCAGAAGTGTATTTCTGTGCGGCATCGCTGTTTCGCATGCTAGATCAGTGCATTTGAAATGCAAATATGCCGAAATTGGCACAGAAACTCCGATTCTGCAAGCACGATCACGATTTATGCGATATAATGGCAGATTACGACGATTCTTCGTTTCAGAAGTGTATTTCTGTGCGGAATCGCTGTTTCGCGTGATAGATCAGTGCATTTGCATGCAACGAAGGGAAATTGGCACAGAAACTCCGATTCTGCAAGCATGATCACGATTTATGCGATCTTATGTCATATTCGACGATTCTTCGTTTGAGAAGTGTATTCTGTGCGGAATCGCTGTTCCCGTGATAGATCAGTGCATTTGCATGCAACGAAGGGAAATTGGCACAGAAACTCCGATTCTGCAAGCACGATCACGATTTATGCGATCTTATGTCAGATTCGACGATCCTTCGTTTATGAAGTGTATTTCTGTGCGGAATCGCTGTTCCGCGTGATAGATCAGTGCATTTGCATGCAACGAAGCGAAATTGGCACAGAAACTCCGATTCGGCAAGCACGATCACGATTTATTCGAGCTTACGTCAGATTCGACGATTCTTCGTTTCAGAAGTGTATTTCTGTGCGGAATCGCTGTTTCGCGTGCTAGATCAGTGCATTTGCATGCAAATATACGAAATAGGCACAGCAACTCCGATTCGGCAAGCACGATCACGATTTATTCGAGCTTATGTCAGATTCGACGATTCTTCGTTTCAGAAGTGTATTTCTGTGCGGAATCGCTGTTTCGCGTGACAGATCAGTGCATTTGAATGCAAATATGCGAATTGGCACAGAAACTCCGATTCTGCAAGCACGATCACGATTTATGCGATATAATGTCAGATTCGACGATTCTTCGTTTCAGAAGTGTATTTCTGTGCGGAATCGCTGTTCCGCGTGATAGATCAGTGCATTTGCATGCAACGAAGGAAATTGGCACAGAAACTCCGATTCGGCAAGCACGATCACGATTAATTCGAGCTTATGTCGGATTCGACGATTCTTCGTTTCAGAAGTGTATTTCTGTGCGGAATCGCTGACTCGCGTCATAGGTCAGTGAATTTGAATGCAGATATGCGAAATTGGCACAGAAACTTCGATTCTGCAAGCGCGATCACGATTTATACGATCTTATGTCAGATTCGACGATTCTTCGTTCCAGAAGTGTATTTCTGTGCGGAATCGCTGTTCCGCGTCATAGATCAGTGCATTTGCATGCAACGAAGGGAAATTGGCACAGAAACTCCGATTCTGCAAGCACGATCACGATTTATTCGAGCTTACGTCAGATTCGACGATTCTTCGTTTCAGAAGTGTATTTCTGTGCGGAATCGCTGTTTCGCGTGCTAGATCAGTGCATTTGCATGCAAATATACGAAATAGGCACAGCAACTCCGATTCGGCAAGCACGATCACGATTTATTCGAGCTTATGTCAGATTCGACGATTCTTCGTTTCAGAAGTGTATTTCTGTGCGGAATCGCTGTTTCGCGTGACAGATCAGTGCATTTGAATGCAAATATGCGAAATTGGCACAGAAACTCCGATGCTGCAAGCACGATCACGATTTATGCGATATAATGTCAGATTCGACGATTCTTCGTTTCAGAAGTGTATTTCTGTGCGGAATCGCTGTTTCACGTGCTAGATCAGTGCATTTGCATGCAAATATACGAAATTGGCACTGAAACTCCGATTCGACAAGCACGATCACGATTTATTCGAGCTTATGTCAGATTCGACGATTCTTCGTTTCAGAAGAGCATTTCTGTGCGGAATCGCTGACTCGCGTGATAGGTCAGTGAATTTGAATGCAAATATGCGAAATTGGCACAGAAACTTCGATTCTGCAAGCACGATCGCGATTTATTCGAGCTTATGTCAGATTCGACGATTCTTCGTTTCAGAAGTGTATTTCTGTGCGGAATCGCTGTTTCGCGTGCTAGATCAGTGCATTTGCATGCAAATATACGAAATTGGCACACCAAACTCCGATTCGGCAAGCACGATCACGATTTATTCGAGCTTATGTCAGATTCGACGATTCTTCGTTTCAGAAGTGTATTTCTCTGCGGAATCACTGTTTCACGTGCTAGATCAGTGCATTTGCATGCAAATATACGAAATTGGCACTGAAACTCCGATTTGACAAGCACGATCACGATTTATTCGAGCTTATGTCAGATTCGACGATTCTTCGTTTCAGAAGTGTATTTCTGTGCGGAATCGCTGTTTCGCGTGCTAGATCAGTCCATTTGCATGCAACGAAGGGAAATTGGCACAGAAACTCCGATTCGGCGAGCACGATCACGATTGATTCGACCTTATGTCAGATTCGACGATTCTTCGTTTCAGAAGAGCATTTCTGTGCGGAATCGCTGACTCGCGTGATAGGTCAGTGAATTTGAATGCAAATATGCGAAATTGGCACAGAAACTTCGATTCTGCAAGCACGATCGCGATTTATTCGAGCTTATGTCAGATTCGACGATTCTTCGTTTCAGAAGTGTATTTCTGTGCGGAATCGCTGTTTCGCGTACTAGATCAGTGCATTTGCATGCAAATATACGAAATTGGCACACCAAACTCCGATTCGGCAAGCACGATCACGATTTATTCGAGCTTATGTCAGATTCGACGATTCTTCGTTTCAGAAGTGTATTCTCTGCGGAATCACTGTTTCACGTGCTAGATCAGTGCATTTGCATGCAAATATACGAAATTGGCACTGAAACTCCGATTCGACAAGCACGATCACGATTTATTCGAGCTTATGTCAGATTCGACGATTCTTCGTTTCAGAAGTGTATTTCTGTGCGGAATCGCTGTTTCGGGTGCTAGACCAGTCCATTTGCATGCAACGAAGGAAATTGGCACAGAAACTCCGATTCGGCGAGCACGATCACGATTGATTCGACCTTATGTCAGATTCGACGATTCTTCGTTTCAGAAGAGCATTTCTGTGCGGAATCGCTGACTCGCGTGATAGGTCAGTGAATTTGAATGCAGATATGCGAAATTGGCACAGAAACTCCGATTCTGCAAGCACGATCACGATTGATTCGACCTTATGTCAGATTCGACGATTCTTCGTTTCAGAAGAGCATTTCGGTGCGGAATCGCTGACTCGCGTGATAGGTCAGTGAATTTGAATGCAGATATGCGAAATTGGCACAGAAACTCCGATTCTGCAAGCACGATCACGATTTATGTGATCTTATGTCAGATTCGAAGATCCTTCGTTTCAGAAGTGTATTTCTGTGCGGAATCGCTGTTCCGCGTGATAGATCAGTGCATTTGAATGCAGATATGCGAAATTGGCACAGAAACTCGATTCTGCAAGCACGATCACGATTTATGCGAGCTTATGTCAGATTCGACGATTCATCGTTTCAGAAGTGTATTTCTGTGCGGAATCGCTGTTTCGCGTGATAGATCAGTGCATTTGAATGCAAATATGCGAAATTGGCACAGAAACTCCGATTCTGCAAGCACGATCACGATTTATGCGATATAATGTCAGATTCGACGATTCTTCGTTTCAGAAGTGTATTTCTGTGCGGAATCGCTGTTCCGAGTTATAGATCAGTGCATTTGCATGCAACGAAGGAAAATTGGCACAGAAACTCCGATTCGGCAAGCACGATCACGATTAATTCGAGCTTATGTCGGATTCGACGATTCTTCGTTTCAGAAGTGTATTTCTGTGCGGCATCGCTGTTTCGCATGCTAGATCAGTGCATTTGAATGCAAATATGCGAAATTGGCATAGAAACTCCGATTCTGCAAGCACGATCACGATTTATGCGATATAATGGCAGATACGACGATTCTTCGTTTCAGAAGTGTATTTCTGTGCGGAATCGCTGTTTCGCGTGATAGATCAGTGCATTTGCATGCAACGAAGGGAAATTGCACAGAAACTCCGATTCTGCAAGCATGATCACGATTTATGCGATCTTATGTCATATTCGACGATTCTTCGTTTGAGAAGTGTATTTCTGTGCGGAATCGCTGTTCCGCGTGATAGATCAGTGCATTTGCATGCAACGAAGGGAAATTGGCACAGAAACTCCGATTCTGCAAGCACGATCACGATTTATGCGATCTTATGTCAGATTCGACGATCCTTCGTTTATGAAGTGTATTTCTGTGCGGAATCGCTGTTCCGCGTGATAGATCAGTGCATTTGCATGCAACGAAGCGAAATTGGCACAGAAACTCCGATTCGGCAAGCACGATCACGATTTATTCGAGCTTACGTCAGATTCGACGATTCTTCGTTTCAGAAGTGTATTTCTGTGCGGAATCGCTGTTTCGCGTGCTAGATCAGTGCATTTGCATGCAAATATACGAAATAGGCACAGCAACTCCGATTCGGCAAGCACGATCACGATTTATTCGAGCTTATGTCAGATTCGACGATTCTTCGTTTCAGAAGTGTATTTCTGTGCGGAATCGCTGTTTCGCGTGACAGATCAGTGCATTTGAATGCAAATATGCGAAATTGGCACAGAAACTCCGATTCTGCAAGCACGATCACGATTTATGCGATATAATGTCAGATTCGACGATTCTTCGTTCAGAAGTGTATTTCTGTGCGGAATCGCTGTTCCGCGTGATAGATCAGTGCATTTGCATGCAACGAAGGGAAATTGGCACAGAAACTCCGATTCGGCAAGCACGATCACGATTAATTCGAGCTTATGTCGGATTCGACGATTCTTCGTTTCAGAAGTGTATTTCTGTGCGGAATCGCTGACTCGCGTCATAGGTCAGTGAATTTGAATGCAGATATGCGAAATTGGCACAGAAACTTCGATTCTGCAAGCGCGATCACGATTTATACGATCTTATGTCAGATTCGACGATTCTTCGTTCCAGAAGTGTATTTCTGTGCGGAATCGCTGTTCCGCGTCATAGATCAGTGCATTTGCATGAAACGAAGGGAAATTGGCACAGAAACTCCGATTCTGCAAGCACGATCACGATTTATTCGAGCTTACGTCAGATTCGACGATTCTTCGTTTCAGAAGTGTATTTCTGTGCGGAATCGCTGTTTCGCGTGCTAGATCAGTGCATTTGCATGCAAATATACGAAATAGGCACAGCAACTCCGATTCGCAAGCACGATCACGATTTATTCGAGCTTATGTCAGATTCGACGATTCTTCGTTTCAGAAGTGTATTTCTGTGCGGAATCGCTGTTTCGCGTGACAGATCAGTGCATTTGAATGCAAATATGCGAAATTGGCACAGAAACTCCGATGCTGCAAGCACGATCACGATTTATGCGATATAATGTCAGATTCGACGATTCTTCGTTTCAGAAGTGTATTTCTGTGCGGAATCGCTGTTCCGCGTGATAGATCAGTGCATTTGCATGCAACGAAGGGAAATTGGCACAGAAACTCCGATTCGGCAAGCACGATCACGATTAATTCGAGCTTATGTCGGATTCGACGATTCTTCGTTTCAGAAGTGTATTTCTGTGCGGAATCGCTGTTCGCGTGATAGATCAGTGCATTTGCATGCAACGAAGGGAAATTGGCACAGAAACTCCGATTCTGCAAGCATGATCACGATTTATGCGATCTTATGTCAGATTCGACGATCCTTCGTTTCAGAAGTGTATTTCTGTGGGGAATCGCTGTTCCTCGTGATAGATCAGTGCATTTGCATGCAACGAAGGGAAATTGGCACAGCAACTCCGATTCGGCAAGCACGATCACGATTTATTCGAGCTTATGTCAGATTCGACGATTCTTCGTTTCAGAAGTGTATTTCTCTGCGGAATCGCTGTTTCGCGTGATAGATCAGTGCATTTGAATGCAAATATGCGAAATTGGCACAGAAACTTCGATTCTGCAAGCACGATCGCGATTTATTCGAGCTTATGTCAGATTCGACGATTCTTCGTTTCAGAAGTGTATTTCTGTGCGGAATCGCTGTTTCGCGTGCTAGATCAGTGCATTTGCATGCAAATATACGAAATTGGCACACCAAACTCCGATTCGGCAAGCACGATCACGATTAATTCGAGCTTATGTCGGATTCGACGATTCTTCGTTTCAGAAGTGTATTTCTGTGCGGAATCGCTGTTTCGCGTGCTAGATCAGTCCATTTGCATGCAACGAATGGAAATTGGCACAGAAACTCCGATTCGGCGAGCACGATCACGATTTATGCGATATAATGGCAGATTCGACGATTCTTCGTTTCAGAAGTGTATTTCTGTGCGGAATCGCTGTTTCGCGTGTTAGATCAGTGCATTTGCATGCAAATATACGAAATAGGCTCAGCAACTCCGATTCGGCAAGCACGATCACGATTTATTCGAGCTTATGTCAGATTCGACGATTCTTCGTTTCAGAAGTGTATTTCTGTGCGGAATCGCTGTTTCGCGTGCTAGATCAGTCCATTTGCATGCAACGAAGGGAAATTGGCACAGAAACTCCGATTCGGCAAGCACGATCACGATTAATTCGAGCTTATGTCGGATTCGACGATTCTTCGTTTCAGAAGTGTATTTCTGTGCGGAATCGCTGACTCGCGTGATAGGTCAGTGAATTTGAATGCAGATATGCGAAATTGGCACAGAAACTTCGATTCTGCAAGCGCGATCACGATTTATACGATCTTATGTCAGATTCGACGATTCTTCGTTCCAGAAGTGTATTTCTGTGCGGAATCGCTGTTCCGCGTCATAGATCAGTGCATTTGCATGCAACGAAGGGAAATTGGCACAGAAACTCCGATTCTGCAAGCACGATCACGATTTATTCGAGCTTACGTCAGATTCGACGATTCTTCGTTTCAGAAGTGTATTTCTGTGCGGAATCGCTGTTTCGCGTGCTAGATCAGTGCATTTGCATGCAAATATACGAAATAGGCACAGCAACTCCGATTCGGCAAGCACGATCACGATTTATTCGAGCTTATGTCAGATTCGACGATTCTTCGTTTCAGAAGTGTATTTCTGTGCGGAATCGCTGTTTCGCGTGCTAGATCAGTGCATTTGCATGCAAATATACGAAATTGGCACTGAAACTCCGATTCGACAAGCACGATCACGATTTATTCGAGCTTATGTCAGATTCGACGATTCTTCGTTTCAGAAGAGCATTTCTGTGCGGAATCGCTGACTCGCGTGATAGGTCAGTGAATTTGAATGCAAATATGCGAAATTGGCACAGAAACTTCGATTCTGCAAGCACGATCGCGATTTATTCGAGCTTATGTCAGATTCGACGATTCTTCGTTTCAGAAGTGTATTTCTGTGCGGAATCGCTGTTTCACGTGCTAGATCAGTGCATTTGCATGCAAATATACGAAATTGGCACTGAAACTCCGATTCGACAAGCACGATCACGATTTATTCGAGCTTATGTCAGATTCGACGATTCTTCGTTTCAGAAGAGCATTTCTGTGCGGAATCGCTGACTCGCGTGATAGGTCAGTGAATTTGGAATGCAAATATGCGAAATTGGCACAGAAACTTCGATTCTGCAAGCACGATCGCGATTTATTCGAGCTTATGTCAGATTCGACGATTCTTCGTTTCAGAAGTGTATTTCTGTGCGGAATCGCTGTTTCGCGTGCTAGATCAGTGCATTTGCATGCAAATATACGAAATTGGCACACCAAACTCCGATTCGGCAAGCACGATCACGATTTATTCGAGCTTATGTCAGATTCGACGATTCTTCGTTTCAGAAGTGTATTTCTCTGCGGAATCACTGTTTCACGTGCTAGATCAGTGCATTTGCATGCAAATATACGAAATTGGCACTGAAACTCCGATTTGACAAGCACGATCACGATTTATTCGAGCTTATGTCAGATTCGACGATTCTTCGTTTCAGAAGTGTATTTCTGTGCGGAATCGCTGTTTCGCGTGATAGATCAGTCCATTTGCATGCAACGAAGGGAAATTGGCACAGAAACTCCGATTCGGCGAGCACGATCACGATTGATTCGACCTTATGTCAGATTCGACGATTCTTCGTTTCAGAAGAGCATTTCTGTGCGGAATCGCTGACTCGCGTGATAGGTCAGTGAATTTGAATGCAAATATGCGAAATTGGCACAGAAACTTCGATTCTGCAAGCACGATCGCGATTTATTCGAGCTTATGTCAGATTCGACGATTCTTCGTTTCAGAAGTGTATTTCTGTGCGGAATCGCTGTTTCGCGTGCTAGATCAGTGCATTTGCATGCAAATATACGAAATTGGCACACCAAACTCCGATTCGGCAAGCACGATCACGATTTATTCGAGCTTATGTCAGATTCGACGATTCTTCGTTTCAGAAGTGTATTTCTCTGCGGAATCACTGTTTCACGTGCTAGATCAGTGCATTTGCATGCAAATATACGAAATTGGCACTGAAACTCCGATTCGACAAGCACGATCACGATTTATTCGAGCTTATGTCAGATTCGACGATTCTTCGTTTCAGAAGTGTATTTCTGTGCGGAATCGCTGTTTCGGGTGCTAGACCAGTCCATTTGCATGCAACGAAGGGAAATTGGCACAGAAACTCCGATTCGGCGAGCACGATCACGATTGATTCGACCTTATGTCAGATTCGACGATTCTTCGTTTCAGAATAGCATTTCTGTGCGGAATCGCTGACTCGCGTGATAGGTCAGTGAATTTGAATGCAGATATGCGAAATTGGCACAGAAACTCCGATTCTGCAAGCACGATCACGATTTATGCGATCCTATGTCAGATTCGACGATTCTTCGTTTCAGAAGTGTATTTCTGTGCGGAATCGCTGTTTCACGTGCTAGATCAGTGCATTTGCATGCAAATATACGAAATTGGCACTGAAACTCCGATTCGGCAAGCACGATCACGATTGATTCGACCTTATGTCAGATTCGACGATTCTTCGTTTCAGAAGAGCATTTCGGTGCGGAATCGCTGACTCGCGTGATAGGTCAGTGAATTTGAATGCAGATATGCGAAATTGGCACAGAAACTCCGATTCTGCAAGCACGATCACGATTTATGTGATCTTATGTCAGATTCGAAGATCCTTCGATTCAGAAGTGTATTTCTGTGCGGAATCGCTGTTCCGCGTGATAGATCAGTGCATTTGAATGCAGATATGCGAAATTGGCACAGAAACTCCGATTCTGCAAGCACGATCACGATTTATGCGAGCTTATGTCAGATTCGACGATTCATCGTTTCAGAAGTGTATTTCTGTGCGGAATCGCTGTTTCGCGTGATAGATCAGTGCATTTGAATGCAAATATGCGAAATTGGCACAGAAACTCCGATTCTGCAAGCACGATCACGATTTATGCGATATAATGTCAGATTCGACGATTCTTCGTTTCAGAAGTGTATTTCTGTGCGGAATCGCTGTTCCGAGTTATAGATCAGTGCATTTGCATGCAACGAAGGGAAATTGGCACAGAAACTCCGATTCGGCAAGCACGATCACGATTAATTCGAGCTTATGTCGGATTCGACGATTCTTCGTTTCAGAAGTGTATTCTGTGCGGCATCGCTGTTTCGCATGCTAGATCAGTGCATTTGAATGCAAATATGCGAAATTGGCACAGAAACTCCGATTCTGCAAGCACGATCACGATTTATGCGATATAATGGCAGATACGACGATTCTTCGTTTCAGAAGTGTATTTCTGTGCGGAATCGCTGTTTCGCGTGATAGATCAGTGCATTTGCATGCAACGAAGGGAAATTGGCACAGAAACTCCGATTCTGCAAGCATGATCACGATTTATGCGATCTTATGTCATATTCGACGATTCTTCGTTTGAGAAGTGTATTTCTGTGCGGAATCGCTGTTCCGCGTGATAGATCAGTGCATTTGCATGCAACGAAGGGAAATTGGCACAGAAACTCCGATTCTGCAAGCACGATCACGATTTATGCGATCTTATGTCAGATTCGACGATCCTTCGTTTATGAAGTGTATTTCTGTGCGGAATCGCTGTTCCGCGTGATAGATCAGTGCATTTGCATGCAACGAAGCGAAATTGGCACAGAAACTCCGATTCGGCAAGCACGATCACGATTTATTCGAGCTTACGTCAGATTCGACGATTCTTCGTTTCAGAAGTGTATTTCTGTGCGGAATCGCTGTTTCGCGTGCTAGATCAGTGCATTTGCATGCAAATATACGAAATAGGCACAGCAACTCCGATTCGGCAAGCACGATCACGATTTATTCGAGCTTATGTCAGATTCGACGATTCTTCGTTTCAGAAGTGTATTTCTGTGCGGAATCGCTGTTTCGCGTGACAGATCAGTGCATTTGAATGCAAATATGCGAAATTGGCACAGAAACTCCGATGCTGCAAGCACGATCACGATTTATGCGATATAATGTCAGATTCGACGATTCTTCGTTTCAGAAGTGTATTTCTGTGCGGAATCGCTGTTCCGCGTGATAGATCAGTGCATTTGCATGCAACGAGGGAAATTGGCACAGAAACTCCGATTCGGCAAGCACGATCACGATTAATTCGAGCTTATGTCGGATTCGACGATTCTTCGTTTCAGAAGTGTATTTCTGTGCGGAATCGCTGTTTCGCGTGATAGATCAGTGCATTTGCATGCAACGAAGGGAAATTGGCACAGAAACTCCGATTCTGCAAGCATGATCACGATTTATGCGATCTTATGTCAGATTCGACGATCCTTCGTTTCAGAAGTGTATTTCTGTGGGGAATCGCTGTTCCTCGTGATAGATCAGTGCATTTGCATGCAACGAAGGGAAATTGGCACAGCAACTCCGATTCGGCAAGCACGATCACGATTTATTCGAGCTTATGTCAGATTCGACGATTCTTCGTTTCAGAAGTGTATTTCTCTGCGGAATCGCTGTTTCGCGTGATAGATCAGTGCATTTGAATGCAAATATGCGAAATTGGCACAGAAACTTCGATTCTGCAAGCACGATCGCGATTTATTCGAGCTTATGTCAGATTCGACGATTCTTCGTTTCAGAAGTGTATTTCTGTGCGGAATCGCTGTTTCGCGTGCTAGATCAGTGCATTTGCATGCAAATATACGAAATTGGCACACCAAACTCCGATTCGGCAAGCACGATCACGATTAATTCGAGCTTATGTCGGATTCGACGATTCTTCGTTTCAGAAGTGTATTTCTGTGCGGAATCGCTGTTTCGCGGGCTAGATCAGTCCATTTGCATGCAACGAAGGGGAAATTGGCACAGAAACTCCGATTCGGCGAGCACGATCACGATTTATGCGATATAATGGCAGATTCGACGATTCTTCGTTTCAGAAGTGTATTTCTGTGCGGAATCGCTGTTTCGCGTGTTAGATCAGTGCATTTGCATGCAAATATACGAAATAGGCTCAGCAACTCGATTCGGCAAGCACGATCACGATTTATTCGAGCTTATGTCAGATTCGACGATTCTTCGTTTCAGAAGTGTATTTCTGTGCGGAATCGCTGTTTCGCGTGCTAGATCAGTCCATTTGCATGCAACGAAGGGAAATTGGCACAGAAACTCCGATTCGGCAAGCACGATCACGATTAATTCGAGCTTATGTCGGATTCGACGATTCTTCGTTTCAGAAGTGTATTTCTGTGCGGAATCGCTGACTCGCGTGATAGGTCAGTGAATTTGAATGCAGATATGCGAAATTGGCACAGAAACTTCGATTCTGCAAGCGCGATCACGATTTATACGATCTTATGTCAGATTCGACGATTCTTCGTTCCAGAAGTGTATTTCTGTGCGGAATCGCTGTTCCGCGTCATAGATCAGTGCATTTGCATGCAACGAAGGGAAATTGGCACAGAAACTCCGATTCTGCAAGCACGATCACGATTTATTCGAGCTTACGTCAGATTCGACGATTCTTCGTTTCAGAAGTGTATTTCTGTGCGGAATCGCTATTTCGCGTGCTAGATCAGTGCATTTGCATGCAAATATACGAAATAGGCACAGCAACTCCGATTCGCAAGCACGATCACGATTTATTCGAGCTTATGTCAGATTCGACGATTCTTCGTTTCAGAAGTGTATTTCTGTGCGGAATCGCTGTTTCGCGTGCTAGATCAGTGCATTTGCATGCAAATATACGAAATTGGCACACCAAACTCCGATCGGCAAGCACGATCACGATTTATTCGAGCTTATGTCGGATTCGACGATTCTTCGTTTCAGAAGTGTATTTCTGTGCGGAATCGCTGTTTCGCGTGCTAGATCAGTCCATTTGCATGCAACGAAGGGAAATTGGCACAGAAACTCCGATTCGGCGAGCACGATCACGATTTATGCGATATAATGGCAGATTCGACGATTCTTCGTTTCAGAAGTGTATTTCTGTGCGGAATCGCTGTTTCGCGTGTTAGATCAGTGCATTTGCATGCAAATATACGAAATAGGCTCAGCAACTCCGATTCGGCAAGCACGATCACGATTTATTCGAGCTTATGTCAGATTCGACGATTCTTCGTTTCAGAAGTGTATTTCTGTGCGGAATCGCTGTTTCGCGTGCTAGATCAGTCCATTTGCATGCAACGAAGGGAAATTGGCACAGAAACTCCGATTCGGCGAGCACGATCACGATTGATTCGACCTTATGTCAGATTCGACGATTCTTCGTTTCAGAAGAGCATTTCTGTGCGGAATCGCTGACTCGCGTGATAGGTCAGTGAATTTGAATGCAAATATGCGAAATTGGCACAGAAACTTCGATTCTGCAAGCACGATCGCGATTTATTCGAGCTTATGTCAGATTCGACGATTCTTCGTTTCAGAAGTGTATTTCTGTGCGGAATCGCTGTTTCGCGTGCTAGATCAGTGCATTTGCATGCAAATATACGAAATTGGCACACCAAACTCCGATTCGGCAAGCACGATCACGATTATTCGAGCTTATGTCAGATTCGACGATTCTTCGTTTCAGAAGTGTATTTCTCTGCGGAATCACTGTTTCACGTGCTAGATCAGTGCATTTGCATGCAAATATACGAAATTGGCACTGAAACTCCGATTCGACAAGCACGATCACGATTTATTCGAGCTTATGTCAGATTCGACGATTCTTCGTTTCAGAAGTGTATTTCTCTGCGGAATCGCTGTTTCGCGTGATAGATCAGTGCATTTGAATGCAAATATGCGAAATTGGCATAGAAACTCCGATTCTGCAAGCATGATCACGATTTATGCGATCTTATGTCAGATTCGACGATTCTTCGTTTCAGAAGTGTATTTCTGTGCGGAATCGCTGTTACGCGTCCTATATCAGTGCATTTGCATGCATGCGAATTTGGAATTGAAACTCCGACCCGGCAAACACGATCACAATTTATTCGAGCCTATGTCAGATTCGACGATTATTCGTTTCAGAAGTGTATTTCTGTGCGGAATCGCTGTTTCGCGTGTTAGATCAGTGCATTTGCATGCAAATATACGAAATAGGCTCAGCAACTCCGATTCGGCAAGCACGATCACGATTTATTCGAGCTTATGTCAGATTCGACGATTCTTCGTTTCAGAAGTGTATTTCTGTGCGGAATCGCTGTTTCGCGTGATAGATCAGTGCATTTGAATGCAAATATGCGAAATTGGCACAGAATCTCCGATTCTGCAAGCATGATCACGATTTATGCGATCTTATGTCAGATTCGACGATCCTTCGTTTCAGAAGTGTATTTCTGTGCGGAATCGCTGTTCCGCGTGATAGATCAGTGCATTTGCATGCAACGAAGGGAAATTGGCACAGAAACTCCGATTCTGCAAGCATGATCACGATTTATGCGATCTTATGTCAGATTCGACGATCCTTCGTTTCAGAAGTGTATTTCTGTGCGGAATCGCTGTTCCGCGTGATAGATCAGTGCATTTGCATGCAACGAAGGGAAATTGGCACAGCAACTCCGATTCGGCAAGCACGATCACGATTTATTCGAGCTTATGTCAGATTCGACGATTCTTCGTTTCAGAAGTGTATTTCTCTGCGGAATCGCTGTTTCGCGTGATAGATCAGTGCATTTGAATGCAAATATGCGAAATTGGCACAGAATCTCCGATTCTGCAAGCATGATCACGATTTATGCGATCTTATGTCAGATTCGACGATCCTTCGTTTCAGAAGTGTATTTCTGTGCGGAATCGCTGTTCCGCGTGATAGATCAGTGCATTTGCATGCAACGAAGGGAAATTGGCACAGCAACTCCGATTCGGCAAGCACGATCACGATTTATTCGAGCTTATGTCAGATTCGACGATTCTTCGTTTCAGAAGTGTATTTCTCTGCGGAATCGCTGTTTCGCGTGATAGATCAGTGCATTTGAATGCAAATATGCGAAATTGGCACAGAAACTCCGATTCTGCAAGCACGATTACGATTTATGCGATCCTATGTCAGATTCGACGATTCTTCGTTTCAGAAGTGTATTTCTGTGCGGAATCGCTGTTTCACGTGCTAGATCAGTGCATTTGCATGCAAATATACGAAATTGGCACTGAAACTCCGATTCGGCAAGCACGATCACGATTGATTCGACCTTATGTCAGATTCGACGATTCTTCGTTTCAGAAGAGCATTTCTGTGCGGAATCGCTGACTCGCGTGATAGGTCAGTGAATTTGAATGCAGATATGCGAAATTGGCACAGAAACTTCGATTCTGCAAGCGCGATCACGATTTATACGATCTTATGTCAGATTCGACGATTCTTCGTTCCAGAAGTGTATTTCTGTGCGGAATCGCTGTTCCGCGTCATAGATCAGTGCATTTGCATGCAACGAAGGGAAATTGGCACAGAAACTCCGATTCTGCAAGCACGATCACGATTTATGTGATCTTATGTCAGATTCGACGATCCTTCGTTTCAGAAGTGTATTTCTGTGCGGAATCGCTGTTCCGCGTGATAGATCAGTGCATTTGCATGCAAATATACGAAATTGGCACAGCAACTCCGATTCGACAAGCACGATCACGATTAATTCGAGCTTATGTCGGATTCGACGATTCTTCGTTTCAGAAGTGTATTTCTGTGCGGAATCGCTGACTCGCGTGATAGGTCAGTGAATTTGAATGCAGATATGCGAAATTGGCACAGAAACTTCGATTCTGCAAGCGCGATCACGATTTATACGATCTTATGTCAGATTCGACGATTCTTCGTTCCAGAAGTGTATTTCTGTGCGGAATCGCTGTTCCGCGTCATAGATCAGTGCATTTGCATGCAACGAAGGGAAATTGGCACAGAAACTCCGATTCTGCAAGCACGATCACGATTTATTCGAGCTTACGTCAGATTCGACGATTCTTCGTTTCAGAAGTGTATTTCTGTGCGGAATCGCTATTTCGCGTGCTAGATCAGTGCATTTGCATGCAAATATACGAAATAGGCACAGCAACTCCGATTCGGCAAGCACGATCACGATTTATTCGAGCTTATGTCAGATTCGACGATTCTTCGTTTCAGAAGTGTATTTCTGTGCGGAATCGCTGTTTCGCGTGCTAGATCAGTGCATTTGCATGCAAATATACGAAATTGGCACACCAAACTCCGATTCGGCAAGCACGATCACGATTTATTCGAGCTTATGTCGGATTCGACGATTCTTCGTTTCAGAAGTGTATTTCTGTGCGGAATCGCTGTTTCGCGTGCTAGATCAGTCCATTTGCATGCAACGAAGGGAAATTGGCACAGAAACTCCGATTCGGCGAGCACGATCACGATTTATGCGATATAATGGCAGATTCGACGATTCTTCGTTTCAGAAGTGTATTTCTGTGCGGAATCGCTGTTTCGCGTGTTAGATCAGTGCATTTGCATGCAAATATACGAAATAGGCTCAGCAACTCCGATTCGGCAAGCACGATCACGATTTATTCGAGCTTATGTCAGATTCGACGATTCTTCGTTTCAGAAGTGTATTTCTGTGCGGAATCGCTGTTTCGCGTGCTAGATCAGTCCATTTGCATGCAACGAAGGGAAATTGGCACAGAAACTCCGATTCGGCGAGCACGATCACGATTGATTCGACCTTATGTCAGATTCGACGATTCTTCGTTTCAGAAGAGCATTTCTGTGCGGAATCGCTGACTCGCGTGATAGGTCAGTGAATTTGAATGCAAATATGCGAAATTGGCACAGAAACTTCGATTCTGCAAGCACGATCGCGATTTATTCGAGCTTATGTCAGATTCGACGATTCTTCGTTTCAGAAGTGTATTTCTGTGCGGAATCGCTGTTTCGCGTGCTAGATCAGTGCATTTGCATGCAAATATACGAAATTGGCACACCAAACTCCGATTCGGCAAGCACGATCACGATTTATTCGAGCTTATGTCAGATTCGACGATTCTTCGTTTCAGAAGTGTATTTCTCTGCGGAATCACTGTTTCACGTGCTAGATCAGTGCATTTGCATGCAAATATACGAAATTGGCACTGAAACTCCGATTCGACAAGCACGATCACGATTTATTCGAGCTTATGTCAGATTCGACGATTCTTCGTTTCAGAAGTGTATTTCTCTGCGGAATCGCTGTTTCGCGTGATAGATCAGTGCATTTGAATGCAAATATGCGAAATTGGCATAGAAACTCCGATTCTGCAAGCATGATCACGATTTATGCGATCTTATGTCAGATTCGACGATTCTTCGTTTCAGAAGTGTATTTCTGTGCGGAATCGCTGTTACGCGTCCTATATCAGTGCATTTGCATGCATGCGAATTTGGAATTGAAACTCCGACCCGGCAAACACGATCACAATTTATTCGAGCCTATGTCAGATTCGACGATTATTCGTTTCAGAAGTGTATTTCTGTGCGGAATCGCTGTTTCGCGTGTTAGATCAGTGCATTTGCATGCAAATATACGAAATAGGCTCAGCAACTCCGATTCGGCAAGCACGATCACGATTTATTCGAGCTTATGTCAGATTCGACGATTCTTCGTTTCAGAAGTGTATTTCTGTGCGGAATCGCTGTTTCGCGTGATAGATCAGTGCATTTGAATGCAAATATGCGAAATTGGCACAGAATCTCCGATTCTGCAAGCATGATCACGATTTATGCGATCTTATGTCAGATTCGACGATCCTTCGTTTCAGAAGTGTATTTCTGTGCGGAATCGCTGTTCCGCGTGATAGATCAGTGCATTTGCATGCAACGAAGGGAAATTGGCACAGAAACTCCGATTCTGCAAGCATGATCACGATTTATGCGATCTTATGTCAGATTCGACGATCCTTCGTTTCAGAAGTGTATTTCTGTGCGGAATCGCTGTTCCGCGTGATAGATCAGTGCATTTGCATGCAACGAAGGGAAATTGGCACAGCAACTCCGATTCGGCAAGCACGATCACGATTTATTCGAGCTTATGTCAGATTCGACGATTCTTCGTTTCAGAAGTGTATTTCTCTGCGGAATCGCTGTTTCGCGTGATAGATCAGTGCATTTGAATGCAAATATGCGAAATTGGCACAGAATCTCCGATTCTGCAAGCATGATCACGATTTATGCGATCTTATGTCAGATTCGACGATCCTTCGTTTCAGAAGTGTATTTCTGTGCGGAATCGCTGTTCCGCGTGATAGATCAGTGCATTTGCATGCAACGAAGGGAAATTGGCACAGCAACTCCGATTCGGCAAGCACGATCACGATTTATTCGAGCTTATGTCAGATTCGACGATTCTTCGTTTCAGAAGTGTATTTCTCTGCGGAATCGCTGTTTCGCGTGATAGATCAGTGCATTTGAATGCAAATATGCGAAATTGGCACAGAAACTCCGATTCTGCAAGCACGATTACGATTTATGCGATCCTATGTCAGATTCGACGATTCTTCGTTTCAGAAGTGTATTTCTGTGCGGAATCGCTGTTTCACGTGCTAGATCAGTGCATTTGCATGCAAATATACGAAATTGGCACTGAAACTCCGATTCGGCAAGCACGATCACGATTGATTCGACCTTATGTCAGATTCGACGATTCTTCGTTTCAGAAGAGCATTTCTGTGCGGAATCGCTGACTCGCGTGATAGGTCAGTGAATTTGAATGCAGATATGCGAAATTGGCACAGAAACTTCGATTCTGCAAGCGCGATCACGATTTATACGATCTTATGTCAGATTCGACGATTCTTCGTTCCAGAAGTGTATTTCTGTGCGGAATCGCTGTTCCGCGTCATAGATCAGTGCATTTGCATGCAACGAAGGGAAATTGGCACAGAAACTCCGATTCTGCAAGCACGATCACGATTTATGTGATCTTATGTCAGATTCGACGATCCTTCGTTTCAGAAGTGTATTTCTGTGCGGAATCGCTGTTCCGCGTGATAGATCAGTGCATTTGCATGCAAATATACGAAATTGGCACAGCAACTCCGATTCGACAAGCACGATCACGATTTATTCGAGCTTATGTCAGATTCGACGATTCTTCGTTTCATCAGTGCATTTCTGTGCGGAATCGCTGTTTCGCGTGATAGATCAGTGCATTTGCATGCAAATATGCGAAATTGGCACAGAAACTTCGATTCTGCAAGCACGATCGCGATTTATTCGAGCTTATGTCAGATTCGACGATTCTTCGTTTCAGAAGTGTATTTCTGTGCGGAATCGCTGTTTCACGTGCTAGATCAGTGCATTTGCATGCAAATATACGAAATTGGCACTGAAACTCCGATTCGACAAGCACGATCACGATTTATTCGAGCTTATGTCAGATTCGACGATCCTTCTTTTCAGAAGTGTATTTCTGTGGGGAATCGCTGTTCCGCGTGATAGATCAGTGCATTTGCATGCAACGAAGGGAAATTGGCACAGCAACTCCGATTCGGCAAGCACGATCACGATTTATTCGAGCTTATGTCAGATTCGACGATTCTTCGTTTCAGAAGTGTATTTCTCTGCGGAATCGCTGTTTCGCGTGATAGATCAGTGCATTTGAATGCAAATATGCGAAATTGGCACAGAAACTTCGATTCTGCAAGCACGATCGCGATTTATTCGAGCTTATGTCAGATTCGACGATTCTTCGTTTCAGAAGTGTATTTCTGTGCGGAATCGCTGTTTCGCGTGCTAGATCAGTGCATTTGCATGCAAATATACGAAATTGGCACACCAAACTCCGATTCGGCAAGCACGATCACGATTAATTCGAGCTTATGTCGGATTCGACGATTCTTCGTTTCAGAAGTGTATTTCTGTGCGGAATCGCTGTTTCGCGTGCTAGATCAGTCCATTTGCATGCAACGAAGGGAAATTGGCACAGAAACTCCGATTCGGCGAGCACGATCACGATTTATTCGAGCTTATGTCAGATTCGACGATTCTTCGTTTCAGAAGAGCATTTCTGTGCGGAATCGCTGACTCGCGTGATAGGTCAGTGAATTTGAATGCAGATATGCGAAATTGGCACAGAAACTTCGATTCTGCAAGCGCGATCACGATTTATACGATCTTATGTCAGATTGGACGATTCTTCGTTCCAGAAGTGTATTTCTGTGCGGAATCGCTGTTCCGCGTCATAGATCAGTGCATTTGCATGCAACGAAGGGAAATTGGCACAGAAACTCCGATTCTGCAAGCACGATCACGATTTATGTGATCTGATGTCAGATTCGACGATCCTTCGTTTCAGAAGTGTATTTCTGTGCGGAATCGCTGTTCCGCGTGATAGATCAGTGCATTTGCATGCAAATATACGAAATTGGCACAGCAACTCCGATTCGACAAGCACGATCACGATTTATTCGAGCTTATGTCAGATTCGACGATTCTTCGTTTCATCAGTGCATTTCTGTGCGGAATCGCTGTTTCGCGTGATAGATCAGTGCATTTGCATGCAAATATGCGAAATTGGCACAGAAACTTCGATTCTGCAAGCACGATCGCGATTTATTCGAGCTTATGTCAGATTCGACGATTCTTCGTTTCAGAAGTGTATTTCTGTGCGGAATCGCTGTTTCGCGTGCTAGATCAGTGCATTTGCATGCAAATATACGAAATTGGCACACCAAACTCCGATTCGGCAAGCACGATCGCGATTTATTCGAGCTTATGTCGGATTCGACGATTCTTCGTTTCAGAAGTGTATTTCTGTGCGGAATCGCTGTTTCGCGTGCTAGATCAGTCCATTTGCATGCAACGAAGGGAAATTGGCACAGAAACTCCGATTCGGCGAGCACGATCACGATTTATTCGAGCTTATGTCAGATTCGACGATTCTTCGTTTCAGAAGTGTATTTCTGTGCGGAATCGCTGTTTCGCGTGCTAGATCAGTCCATTTGCATGCAACGAAGGGAAATTGGCACAGAAACTCCGATTCGGCGAGCACGATCACGATTGATTCGACCTTATGTCAGATTCGACGATTCTTCGTTTCAGAAGAGCATTTCTGTGCGGAATCGCTGACTCGCGTGATAGGTCAGTGAATTTGAATGCAAATATGCGAAATTGGCACAGAAACTTCGATTCTGCAAGCACGATCGCGATTTATTCGAGCTTATGTCAGATTCGACGATTCTTCGTTTCAGAAGAGCATTTCTGTGCGGAATCGCTGTTTCGCGTGATAGATCAGTGCATTTGCATGCAACGAAGGGAAATTGGCACAGAAACTCCGATTCTGCAAGCATGATCACGATTTATGCGATCTTATGTCAGATTCGACGATCCTTCGTTTCAGAAGTGTATTTCTGTGGGGAATCGCTGTTCCGCGTGATAGATCAGTGCATTTGCATGCAACGAACGGAAATTGGCACAGCAACTCCGATTCGGCAAGCACGATCACGATTTATTCGAGCTTATGTCAGATTCGACGATTCTTCGTTTCAGAAGTGTATTTCTCTGCGGAATCGCTGTTTCGCGTGATAGATCAGTGCATTTGAATGCAAATATGCGAAATTGGCATAGAAACTCCGATTCTGCAAGCATGATCACGATTTATGCGATCTTATGTCAGATTCGACGATTCTTCGTTTCAGAAGTGTATTTCTGTGCGGAATCGCTGTTACGCGTCCTATATCAGTGCATTTGCATGCATGCGAATTTGGAATTGAAACTCCGACCCGGCAAACACGATCACAATTTATTCGAGCCTATGTCAGATTCGACGATTATTCGTTTCAGAAGTGTATTTCTGTGCGGAATCGCTGTTTCGCGTGTTAGATCAGTGCATTTGCATGCAAATATACGAAATAGGCTCAGCAACTCCGATTCGGCAAGCACGATCACGATTTATTCGAGCTTATGTCAGATTCGACGATTCTTCGTTTCAGAAGTGTATTTCTGTGCGGAATCGCTGTTTCGGGTGCTAGACCAGTCCATTTGCATGCAACGAAGGGAAATTGGCACAGAAACTCCGATTCGGCGAGCACGATCACGATTTATGCGATATAATGTCAGATTCGACGATTCTTCGTTTCAGAAGTGTATTTCTGTGCGGAATCGCTGTTCCGCGTGATAGATCAGTGCATTTGCATGCAACGAAGGGAAATTGGCACAGAAACTCCGATTCTGCAAGCATGATCACGATTTATGCGATCTTATGTCAGATTGGACGATCCTTCGTTTCAGAAGTGTATTTCTGTGCGGAATCGCTGTTCCGCGTGATAGATCAGTGCATTTGCATGCAACGAAGGGAAATTGGCACAGAAACTCCGATTCTGCAAGCATGATCACGATTTATGCGATCTTATGTCAGATTCGACGATCCTTCGTTTCAGAAGTGTATTTCTGTGCGGAATCGCTGTTCCGCGTGATAGATCAGTGCATTTGCATGCAACGAAGGGAAATTGGCACAGCAACTCCGATTCGGCAAGCACGATCACGATTTATTCGAGCTTATGTCAGATTCGACGATTCTTCGTTTCAGAAGTGTATTTCTCTGCGGAATCGCTGTTTCGCGTGATAGATCAGTGCATTTGAATGCAAATATGCGAAATTGGCACAGAATCTCCGATTCTGCAAGCATGATCACGATTTATGCGATCTTATGTCAGATTCGACGATCCTTCGTTTCAGAAGTGTATTTCTGTGCGGAATCGCTGTTCCGCGTGATAGATCAGTGCATTTGCATGCAACGAAGGGTAATTGGCACAGCAACTCCGATTCGGCAAGCACGATCACGATTTATTCGAGCTTATGTCAGATTCGGCGATTCTTCGTTTCAGAAGTGTATTTCTCTGCGGAATCGCTGTTTCGCGTGATAGATCAGTGCATTTGAATGCAAATATGCGAAATTGGCACAGAAACTCCGATTCTGCAAGCACGATTACGATTTATGCGATCCTATGTCAGATTCGACGATTCTTCGTTTCAGAAGTGTATTTCTGTGCGGAATCGCTGTTTCACGTGCTAGATCAGTGCATTTGCATGCAAATATACGAAATTGGCACTGAAACTCCGATTCGGCAAGCACGATCACGATTGATTCGACCTTATGTCAGATTCGACGATTCTTCGTTTCAGAAGAGCATTTCTGTGCGGAATCGCTGACTCGCGTGATAGGTCAGTGAATTTGAATGCAGATATGCGAAATTGGCACAGAAACTTCGATTCTGCAAGCGCGATCACGATTTATACGATCTTATGTCAGATTCGACGATTCTTCGTTCCAGAAGTGTATTTCTGTGCGGAATCGCTGTTCCGCGTCATAGATCAGTGCATTTGCATGCAACGAAGGGAAATTGGCACAGAAACTCCGATTCTGCAAGCACGATCACGATTTATGTGATCTTATGTCAGATTCGACGATCCTTCGTTTCAGAAGTGTATTTCTGTGCGGAATCGCTGTTCCGCGTGATAGATCAGTGCATTTGCATGCAAATATACGAAATTGGCACAGCAACTCCGATTCGACAAGCACGATCACGATTTATGCGATATAATGTCAGATTCGACGATTCTTCGTTTCAGAAGTGTATTTCTGTGCGGAATCGCTGTTCCGCGTGATAGATCAGTGCATTTGCATGCAACGAAGGGAAATTGGCACAGAAACTCCGATTCTGCAAGCATGATCACGATTTATGCGATCTTATGTCAGATTGGACGATCCTTCGTTTCAGAAGTGTATTTCTGTGCGGAATCGCTGTTCCGCGTGATAGATCAGTGCATTTGCATGCAACGAAGGGAAATTGGCACAGAAACTCCGATTCTGCAAGCATGATCACGATTTATGCGATCTTATGTCAGATTCGACGATCCTTCGTTTCAGAAGTGTATTTCTGTGCGGAATCGCTGTTCCGCGTGATAGATCAGTGCATTTGCATGCAACGAAGGGAAATTGGCACAGCAACTCCGATTCGGCAAGCACGATCACGATTTATTCGAGCTTATGTCAGATTCGACGATTCTTCGTTTCAGAAGTGTATTTCTCTGCGGAATCGCTGTTTCGCGTGATAGATCAGTGCATTTGAATGCAAATATGCGAAATTGGCACAGAATCTCCGATTCTGCAAGCATGATCACGATTTATGCGATCTTATGTCAGATTCGACGATCCTTCGTTTCAGAAGTGTATTTCTGTGCGGAATCGCTGTTCCGCGTGATAGATCAGTGCATTTGCATGCAACGAAGGGTAATTGGCACAGCAACTCCGATTCGGCAAGCACGATCACGATTTATTCGAGCTTATGTCAGATTCGGCGATTCTTCGTTTCAGAAGTGTATTTCTCTGCGGAATCGCTGTTTCGCGTGATAGATCAGTGCATTTGAATGCAAATATGCGAAATTGGCACAGAAACTCCGATTCTGCAAGCACGATTACGATTTATGCGATCCTATGTCAGATTCGACGATTCTTCGTTTCAGAAGTGTATTTCTGTGCGGAATCGCTGTTTCACGTGCTAGATCAGTGCATTTGCATGCAAATATACGAAATTGGCACTGAAACTCCGATTCGGCAAGCACGATCACGATTGATTCGACCTTATGTCAGATTCGACGATTCTTCGTTTCAGAAGAGCATTTCTGTGCGGAATCGCTGACTCGCGTGATAGGTCAGTGAATTTGAATGCAGATATGCGAAATTGGCACAGAAACTTCGATTCTGCAAGCGCGATCACGATTTATACGATCTTATGTCAGATTCGACGATTCTTCGTTCCAGAAGTGTATTTCTGTGCGGAATCGCTGTTCCGCGTCATAGATCAGTGCATTTGCATGCAACGAAGGGAAATTGGCACAGAAACTCCGATTCTGCAAGCACGATCACGATTTATGTGATCTTATGTCAGATTCGACGATCCTTCGTTTCAGAAGTGTATTTCTGTGCGGAATCGCTGTTCCGCGTGATAGATCAGTGCATTTGCATGCAAATATACGAAATTGGCACAGCAACTCCGATTCGACAAGCACGATCACGATTTATTCGAGCTTATGTCAGATTCGACGATTCTTCGTTTCATCAGTGCATTTCTGTGCGGAATCGCTGTTTCGCGTGATAGATCAGTCCATTTGCATGCAACGAAGGGAAATTGGCACAGAAACTCCGATTCGGCGAGCACGATCACGATTGATTCGACCTTATGTCAGATTCGACGATTCTTCGTTTCAGAAGAGCATTTCTGTGCGGAATCGCTGACTCGCGTGATAGGTCAGTGAATTTGAATGCAGATATGCGAAATTGGCACAGAAACTCCGATTCTGCAAGCACGATCACGATTTATGCGATCCTATGTCAGATTCGACGATTCTTCGTTTCAGAAGTGTATTTCTGTGCGGAATCGCTGTTTCACGTGCTAGATCAGTGCATTTGCATGCAAATATACGAAATTGGCACTGAAACTCCGATTCGGCAAGCACGATCACGATTGATTCGACCTTATGGCAGATTCGACGATTCTTCGTTTCAGAAGAGCATTTCTGTGCGGAATCGCTGACTCGCGTGATAGGTCAGTGAATTTGAATGCAGATATGCGAAATTGGCACAGAAACTCCGATTCTGCAAGCACGATCACGATTTATGTGATCTTATGTCAGATTCGAAGATCCTTCGTTTCAGAAGTGTATTTCTGTGCGGAATCGCTGTTCCGCGTGATAGATCAGTGCATTTGAATGCAGATATGCGAAATTGGCACAGAAACTCCGATTCTGCAAGCACGATCACGATTTATGCGAGCTTATGTCAGATTCGACGATTCATCGTTTCAGAAGTGTATTTCTGTGCGGAATCGCTGTTTCGCGTGATAGATCAGTGCATTTGAATGCAAATATGCGAAATTGGCACAGAAACTCCGATTCTGCAAGCACGATCACGATTTATGCGATATAATGTCAGATTCGACGATTCTTCGTTTCAGAAGTGTATTTCTGTGCGGAATCGCTGTTCCGAGTTATAGATCAGTGCATTTGCATGCAACGAAGGGAAATTGGCACAGAAACTCCGATTCGGCAAGCACGATCACGATTAATTCGAGCTTATGTCGGATTCGACGATTCTTCGTTTCAGAAGTGTATTTCTGTGCGGCATCGCTGTTTCGCATGCTAGATCAGTGCATTTGAATGCAAATATGCGAAATTGGCACAGAAACTCCGATTCTGCAAGCACGATCACGATTTATGCGATATAATGGCAGATTCGACGATTCTTCGTTTCAGAAGTGTATTTCTGTGCGGAATCGCTGTTTCGCGTGATAGATCAGTGCATTTGCATGCAACGAAGGGAAATTGGCACAGAAACTCCGATTCTGCAAGCATGATCACGATTTATGCGATCTTATGTCATATTCGACGATTCTTCGTTTGAGAAGTGTATTTCTGTGCGGAATCGCTGTTCCGCGTGATAGATCAGTGCATTTGCATGCAACGAAGGGAAATTGGCACAGAAACTCCGATTCTGCAAGCACGATCACGATTTATGCGATCTTATGTCAGATTCGACGATCCTTCGTTTATGAAGTGTATTTCTGTGCGGAATCGCTGTTCCGCGTGATAGATCAGTGCATTTGCATGCAACGAAGCGAAATTGGCACAGAAACTCCGATTCGGCAAGCAGGATCACGATTTATTCGAGCTTACGTCAGATTCGACGATTCTTCGTTTCAGAAGTGTATTTCTGTGCGGAATCGCTGTTTCGCGTGCTAGATCAGTGCATTTGCATGCAAATATACGAAATAGGCACAGCAACTCCGATTCGGCAAGCACGATCACGATTTATTCGAGCTTATGTCAGATTCGACGATTCTTCGTTTCAGAAGTGTATTTCTGTGCGGAATCGCTGTTTCGCGTGACAGATCAGTGCATTTGAATGCAAATATGCGAAATTGGCACAGAAACTCCGATTCTGCAAGCACGATCACGATTTATGCGATATAATGTCAGATTCGACGATTCTTCGTTTCAGAAGTGTATTTCTGTGCGGAATCGCTGTTCCGCGTGATAGATCAGTGCATTTGCATGCAACGAAGGGAAATTGGCACAGAAACTCCGATTCGGCAAGCACGATCACGATTAATTCGAGCTTATGTCGGATTCGACGATTCTTCGTTTCAGAAGTGTATTTCTGTGCGGAATCGCTGACTCGCGTGATAGGTCAGGGAATTTGAATGCAGATATGCGAAATTGGCACAGAAACTTCGATTCTGCAAGCGCGATCACGATTTATACGATCTTATGTCAGATTCGACGATTCTTCGTTCCAGAAGTGTATTTCTGTGCGGAATCGCTGTTCCGCGTCATAGATCAGTGCATTTGCATGCAACGAAGGGAAATTGGCACAGAAACTCCGATTCTGCAAGCACGATCACGATTTATGTGATCTTATGTCAGATTCGACGATCCTTCGTTTCAGAAGTGTATTTCTGTGCGGAATCGCTGTTCCGCGTGATAGATCAGTGCATTTGCATGCAAATATACGAAAATGGCACAGCAACTCCGATTCGACAAGCACGATCACGATTTATTCGAGCTTATGTCAGATTCGACGATTCTTCGTTTCATCAGTGCATTTCTGTGCGGAATCGCTGTTTCGCGTGATAGATCAGTGCATTTGCATGCAACGAAGGGAAATTGGCACAGAAACTCCGATTCGGCGAGCACGATCACGATTGATTCGACCTTATGTCAGATTCGACGATTCTTCGTTTCAGAAGAGCATTTCTGTGCGGAATCGCTGACTCGCGTGATAGGTCAGTGAATTTGAATGCAAATATGCGAAATTGGCACAGAAACTTCGATTCTGCAAGCACGATCGCGATTTATTCGAGCTTATGTCAGATTCGACGATTCTTCGTTTCAGAAGTGTATTTCTGTGCGGAATCGCTGTTTCACGTGCTAGATCAGTGCATTTGCATGCAAATATACGAAATTGGCACACCAAACTCCGATTCGGCAAGCACGATCACGATTAATTCGAGCTTATGTCGGATTCGACGATTCTTCGTTTCAGAAGTGTATTTCTGTGCGGAATCGCTGTTTCGCGTGCTAGATCAGTCCATTTGCATGCAACGAAGGGAAATTGGCACAGAAACTCCGATTCGGCGAGCACGATCACGATTTATTCGAGCTTATGTCAGATTCGACGATTCTTCGTTTCAGAAGTGTATTTCTGTGCGGAATCGCTGTTTCGCGTGCTAGATCAGTCCATTTGCATGCAACGAAGGGAAATTGGCACAGAAACTCCGATTCGGCGATCACGATCACGATTGATTCGACCTTATGTCAGATTCGACGATTCTTCGTTTCAGAAGAGCATTTCTGTGCGGAATCGCTGACTCGCGTGATAGGTCAGTGAATTTGAATGCAAATATGCGAAATTGGCACAGAAACTTCGATTCTGCAAGCACGATCGCGATTTATTCGAGCTTATGTCAGATTCTACGATTCTTCGTTTCAGAACTGTATTTCTCTGCGGAATCACTGTTTCACGTGCTAGATCAGTGCATTTGCATGCAAATATACGAAATTGGCACTGAAACTCCGATTCGACAAGCACGATCACGATTTATTCGAGCTTATGTCAGATTCGACGATTCTTCGTTTCAGAAGTGTATTTCAGTGCGGAATCGCTGTTTCGGGTGCTAGACCAGTCCATTTGCATGCAACGAAGGGAAATTGGCACAGAAACTCCGATTCGGCGAGCACGATCACGATTGATTCGACCTTATGTCAGATTCGACGATTCTTCGTTTCAGAAGAGCATTTCTGTGCGGAATCGCTGACTCGCGTGATAGGTCAGTGAATTTGAATGCAGATATGCGAAATTGGCACAGAAACTCCGATTCTGCAAGCACGATCACGATTTATGCGATCCTATGTCAGATTCGACGATTCTTCGTTTCAGAAGTGTATTTCTGTGCGGAATCGCTGTTTCACGTGCTAGATCAGTGCATTTGCATGCAAATATACGAAATTGGCACTGAAACTCCGATTCGGCAAGCACGATCACGATTGATTCGACCTTATGTCAGATTCGACGATTCTTCGTTTCAGAAGAGCATTTCTGTGCGGAATCGCTGACTCGCGTGATAGGTCAGTGAATTTGAATGCAGATATGCGAAATTGGCACAGAAACTCCGATTCTGCAAGCACGATCACGATTTATGTGATCTTATGTCAGATTCGAAGATCCTTCGTTTCAGAAGTGTATTTCTGTGCGGAATCGCTGTTCCGCGTGATAGATCAGTGCATTTGAATGCAGATATGCGAAATTGGCACAGAAACTCCGATTCTGCAAGCACGATCACGATTTATGCGAGCTTATGTCAGATTCGACGATTCATCGTTTCAGAAGTGTATTTCTGTGCGGAATCGCTGTTTCGCGTGATAGATCAGTGCATTTGAATGCAAATATGCGAAATTGGCACAGAAACTCCGATTCTGCAAGCACGATCACGATTTATGCGATATAATGTCAGATTCGACGATTCTTCGTTTCAGAAGTGTATTTCTGTGCGGAATCGCTGTTCCGAGTTATAGATCAGTGCATTTGCATGCAACGAAGGGAAATTGGCACAGAAACTCCGATTCGGCAAGCACGATCACGATTTATTCGAGCTTACGTCAGATTCGACGATTCTTCGTTTCAGAAGTGTATTTCTGTGCGGAATCGCTGTTTCGCGTGCTAGATCAGTGCATTTGCATGCAAACATACGAAATAGGCACAGCAACTCCGATTCGGCAAGCACGATCACGATTTATTCGAGCTTATGTCAGATTCGACGATTCTTCGTTTCAGAAGTGTATTTCTGTGCGGAATCGCTGTTTCGCGTGACAGATCAGTGCATTTGAATGCAAATATGCGAAATTGGCACAGAAACTCCGATTCTGCAAGCACGATCACGATTTATGCGATATAATGTCAGATTCGACGATTCTTCGTTTCAGAAGTGTATTTCTGTGCGGAATCGCTGTTCCGCGTGATAGATCAGTGCATTTGCATGCAACGAAGGGAAATTGGCACAGAAACTCCGATTCGGCAAGCACGATCACGATTAATTCGAGCTTATGTCGGATTCGACGATTCTTCGTTTCAGAAGTGTATTTCTGTGCGGAATCGCTGACTCGCGTGATAGGTCAGTGAATTTGAATGCAGATATGCGAAATTGGCACAGAAACTTCGATTCTGCAAGCGCGATCACGATTTATACGATCTTATGTCAGATTCGACGATTCTTCGTTCCAGAAGTGTATTTCTGTGCGGAATCGCTGTTCCGCGTCATAGATCAGTGCATTTGCATGCAACGAAGGGAAATTGGCACAGAAACTCCGATTCTGCAAGCACGATCACGATTTATTCGAGCTTACGTCAGATTCGACGATTCTTCGTTTCAGAAGTGTATTTCTGTGCGGAATCGCTGTTTCGCGTGCTAGATCAGTGCATTTGCATGCAAATATACGAAATAGGCACAGCAACTCCGATTCGGCAAGCACGATCACGATTTATTCGAGCTTATGTCAGATTCGACGATTCTTCGTTTCAGAAGTGTATTTCTGTGCGGAATCGCTGTTTCGCGTGACAGATCAGTGCATTTGAATGCAAATATGCGAAATTGGCACAGAAACTCCGATGCTGCAAGCACGATCACGATTTATGCGATATAATGTCAGATTCGACGATTCTTCGTTTCAGAAGTGTATTTCTGTGCGGAATCGCTGTTCCGCGTGATAGATCAGTGCATTTGCATGCAACGAAGGGAAATTGGCACAGAAACTCCGATTCGGCAAGCACGATCACGATTAATTCGAGCTTATGTCGGATTCGACGATTCTTCGTTTCAGAAGTGTATTTCTGTGCGGAATCGCTGTTTCGCGTGATAGATCAGTGCATTTGCATGCAACGAAGGGAAATTGGCACAGAAACTCCGATTCTGCAAGCATGATCACGATTTATGCGATCTTATGTCAGATTCGACGATCCTTCGTTTCAGAAGTGTATTTCTGTGGGGAATCGCTGTTCCGCGTGATAGATCAGTGCATTTGCATGCAACGAAGGGAAATTGGCACAGCAACTCCGATTCGGCAAGCACGATCACGATTTATTCGAGCTTATGTCAGATTCGACGATTCTTCGTTTCAGAAGTGTATTTCTCTGCGGAATCGCTGTTTCGCGTGATAGATCAGTGCATTTGAATGCAAATATGCGAAATTGGCATAGAAACTCCGATTCTGCAAGCATGATCACGATTTATGCGATCTTATGTCAGATTCGACGATTCTTCGTTTCAGAAGTGTATTTCTGTGCGGAATCGCTGTTACGCGTCCTATATCAGTGCATTTGCATGCATGCGAATTTGGAATTGAAACTCCGACCCGGCAAACACGATCACAATTTATTCGAGCCTATGTCAGATTCGACGATTATTCGTTTCAGAAGTGTATTTCTGTGCGGAATCGCTGTTTCGCGTGTTAGATCAGTGCATTTGCATGCAAATATACGAAATAGGCTCAGCAACTCCGATTCGGCAAGCACGATCACGATTTATTCGAGCTTATGTCAGATTCGACGATTCTTCGTTTCAGAAGTGTATTTCTGTGCGGAATCGCTGTTTCGCGTGATAGATCAGTGCATTTGAATGCAAATATGCGAAATTGGCACAGAAACTCCGATTCTGCAAGCACGATCACGATTTATGCGATATAATGTCAGATTCGACGATTCTTCGTTTCAGAAGTGTATTTCTGTGCGGAATCGCTGTTCCGCGTGATAGATCAGTGCATTTGCATGCAACGAAGGGAAATTGGCACAGAAACTCCGATTCTGCAAGCATGATCACGATTTATGCGATCTTATGTCAGATTGGACGATCCTTCGTTTCAGAAGTGTATTTCTGTGCGGAATCGCTGTTCCGCGTGATAGATCAGTGCATTTGCATGCAACGAAGGGAAATTGGCACAGCAACTCCGATTCGGCAAGCACGATCACGATTTATTCGAGCTTATGTCAGATTCGACGATTCTTCGTTTCAGAAGTGTATTTCTCTGCGGAATCGCTGTTTCGCGTGATAGATCAGTGCATTTGAATGCAAATATGCGAAATTGGCACAGAAACTCCGATTCTGCAAGCATGATCACGATTTATGCGATCTTATGTCAGATTCGACGATCCTTCGTTTCAGAAGTGTATTTCTGTGCGGAATCGCTGTTCCGCGTGATAGATCAGTGCATTTGCATGCAACGAAGGGAAATTGGCACAGCAACTCCGATTCGGCAAGCACGATCACGATTTATTCGAGCTTATGTCAGATTCGACGATTCTTCGTTTCAGAAGTGTATTTCTCTGCGGAATCGCTGTTTCGCGTGATAGATCAGTGCATTTGAATGCAAATATGCGAAATTGGCACAGAAACTCCGATTCTGCAAGCACGATTACGATTTATGCGATCCTATGTCAGATTCGACGATTCTTCGTTTCAGAAGTGTATTTCTGTGCGGAATCGCTGTTTCACGTGCTAGATCAGTGCATTTGCATGCAAATATACGAAATTGGCACTGAAACTCCGATTCGGCAAGCACGATCACGATTGATTCGACCTTATGTCAGATTCGACGATTCTTCGTTTCAGAAGAGCATTTCTGTGCGGAATCGCTGACTCGCGTGATAGGTCAGTGAATTTGAATGCAGATATGCGAAATTGGCACAGAAACTTCGATTCTGCAAGCGCGATCACGATTTATACGATCTTATGTCAGATTCGACGATTCTTCGTTCCAGAAGTGTATTTCTGTGCGGAATCGCTGTTCCGCGTCATAGATCAGTGCATTTGCATGCAACGAAGGGAAATAGGCACAGAAACCTCCGATTCTGCAAGCACGATCACGATTTATGTGATCTTATGTCAGATTCGACGATCCTTCGTTTCAGAAGTGTATTTCTGTGCGGAATCGCTGTTCCGCGTGATAGATCAGTGCATTTGCATGCAAATATACGAAATTGGCACAGCAACTCCGATTCGACAAGCACGATCACGATTTATTCGAGCTTATGTCAGATTCGACGATTCTTCGTTTCATTAGTGCATTTCTGTGCGGAATCGCTGTTTCGCGTGATAGATCAGTGCATTTGCATGCAACGAAGGGAAATTGGCACAGAAACTCCGATTCGGCGAGCACGATCACGATTGATTCGACCTTATGTCAGATTCGACGATTCTTCGTTTCAGAAGAGCATTTCTGTGCGGAATCGCTGACTCGCGTGATAGGTCAGTGAATTTGAATGCAAATATGCGAAATTGGCACAGAAACTTCGATTCTGCAAGCACGATCGCGATTTATTCGAGCTTATGTCAGATTCGACGATTCTTCGTTTCAGAAGTGTATTTCTGTGCGGAATCGCTGTTTCACGTGCTAGATCAGTGCATTTGCATGCAAATATACGAAATTGGCACTGAAACTCCGATTCGACAAGCACGATCACGATTTATTCGAGCTTATGTCAGATTCGACGATTCTTCGTTTCAGAAGTGTATTTCTGTGCGGAATCGCTGTTTCGCGTGCTAGATCAGTCCATTTGCATGCAACGAAGGGAAATTGGCACAGAAACTCCGATTCGGCGTGCACGATCACGATTGATTCGACCTTATGTCAGATTCGACGATTCTTCGTTTCAGAAGAGCATTTCTGTGCGGAATCGCTGACTCGCGTGATAGGTCAGTGAATTTGAATGCAAATATGCGAAATTGGCACAGAAACTTCGATTCTGCAAGCACGATCGCGATTTATTCGAGCTTATGTCAGATTCGACGATTCTTCGTTTCAGAAGTGTATTTCTGTGCGGAATCGCTGTTTCGCGTGCTAGATCAGTGCATTTGCATGCAAATATACGAAATTGGCACACCAAACTCCGATTCGGCAAGCACGATCACGATTTATTCGAGCTTATGTCAGATTCGACGATTCTTCGTTTCAGAAGTGTATTTCTCTGCGGAATCGCTGTTTCGCGTGCTAGATCAGTGCATTTGCATGCAAATATACGAAATTGGCACACCAAACTCCGATTCGGCAAGCACGATCACGATTTATTCGAGCTTATGTCAGATTCGACGATTCTTCGTTTCAGAAGTGTATTTCTGTGCGGAATCGCTGTTTCGGGTGCTAGATCAGTCCATTTGCATGCAACGAAGGGAAATTGGCACAGAAACTCCGATTCGGCGAGCACGATCACGATTGATTCGACCTTATGTCAGATTCGACGATTCTTCGTTTCAGAAGAGCATTTCTGTGCGGAATCGCTGACTCGCGTGATAGGTCAGTGAATTTGAATGCAGATATGCGAAATTGGCACAGAAACTCCGATTCTGCAAGCACGATCACGATTTATGTGATCTTATGTCAGATTCGAAGATCCTTCGTTTCAGAAGTGTATTTCTGTGCGGAATCGCTGTTCCGCGTGATAGATCAGTGCATTTGAATGCAGATATGCGAAATTGGCACAGAAACTCCGATCCTGCAAGCACGATCACGATTTATGCGAACTTATGTCAGATTCGACGATTCTTCGTTTCAGAAGTGTATTTCTGTGCGGAATCGCTGTTTCGCGTGATAGATCAGTGCATTTGAATGCAAATATGCGAAATTGGCACAGAAACTCCGATTCTGCGAGCACGATCACGATTTATGCGATATAATGTCAGATTCGACGATTCTTCGTTTGAGAAGTGTATTTCTGTGCGGAATCGCTGTTCCGAGTGATAGATCAGTGCATTTGCATGCAACGAAGGGAAATTGGCACAGAAACTCCGATTCGGCAAGCACGATCACGATTAATTCGAGCTTATGTCGGATTCGACGATTCTTCGTTTCAGAAGTGTATTTCTGTGCGGCATCGCTGTTTCGCATGCTAGATCAGTGCATTTGAATGCAAATATGCGAAATTGGCACAGAAACTCCGATTCTGCAAGCACGATCACGATTTATGCGATATAATGGCAGATTCGACGATTCTTCGTTTCAGAAGTGTATTTCTGTGCGGAATCGCTGTTTCGCGTGATAGATCAGTGCATTTGCATGCAACGAAGGGAAATTGGCACAGAAACTCCGATTCTGCAAGCATGATCACGATTTATGCGATCTTATGTCAGATTCGACGATCCTTCGTTTCAGAAGTGTATTTCTGTGCGGAATCGCTGTTCCGCGTGATAGATCAGTGCATTTGCATGCAACGAAGGGAAATTGGCACAGCAACTCCGATTCGGCAAGCACGATCACGATTTATTCGAGCTTATGTCAGATTCGACGATTCTTCGTTTCAGAAGTGTATTTCTCTGCGGAATCGCTGTTTCGCGTGATAGATCAGTGCATTTGAATGCAAATATGCGAAATTGGCACAGAAACTCCGATTCTGCAAGCACGATTACGATTTATGCGATCCTATGTCAGATTCGACGATTCTTCGTTTCAGAAGTGTATTTCTGTGCGGAATCGCTGTTTCACGTGCTAGATCAGTGCATTTGCATGCAAATATACGAAATTGGCACTGAAACTCCGATTCGGCAAGCACGATCACGATTGATTCGACCTTATGTCAGATTCGACGATTCTTCGTTTCAGAAGAGCATTTCTGTGCGGAATCGCTGACTCGCGTGATAGGTCAGTGAATTTGAATGCAGATATGCGAAATTGGCACAGAAACTTCGATTCTGCAAGCGCGATCACGATTTATACGATCTTATGTCAGATTCGACGATTCTTCGTTCCAGAAGTGTATTTCTGTGCGGAATCGCTGTTCCGCGTCATAGATCAGTGCATTTGCATGCAACGAAGGGAAATAGGCACAGAAACTCCGATTCTGCAAGCACGATCACGATTTATGTGATCTTATGTCAGATTCGACGATCCTTCGTTTCAGAAGTGTATTTCTGTGCGGAATCGCTGTTCCGCGTGATAGATCAGTGCATTTGCATGCAAATATACGAAATTGGCACAGCAACTCCGATTCGACAAGCACGATCACGATTTATTCGAGCTTATGTCAGATTCGACGATTCTTCGTTTCATTAGTGCATTTCTGTGCGGAATCGCTGTTTCGCGTGATAGATCAGTGCATTTGCATGCAACGAAGGGAAATTGGCACAGAAACTCCGATTCGGCGAGCACGATCACGATTGATTCGACCTTATGTCAGATTCGACGATTCTTCGTTTCAGAAGAGCATTTCTGTGCGGAATCGCTGACTCGCGTGATAGGTCAGTGAATTTGAATGCAAATATGCGAAATTGGCACAGAAACTTCGATTCTGCAAGCACGATCGCGATTTATTCGAGCTTATGTCAGATTCGACGATTCTTCGTTTCAGAAGTGTATTTCTGTGCGGAATCGCTGTTTCACGTGCTAGATCAGTGCATTTGCATGCAAATATACGAAATTGGCACTGAAACTCCGATTCGACAAGCACGATCACGATTTATTCGAGCTTATGTCAGATTCGACGATTCTTCGTTTCAGAAGTGTATTTCTGTGCGGAATCGCTGTTTCGCGTGCTAGATCAGTCCATTTGCATGCAACGAAGGGAAATTGGCACAGAAACTCCGATTCGGCGTGCACGATCACGATTGATTCGACCTTATGTCAGATTCGACGATTCTTCGTTTCAGAAGAGCATTTCTGTGCGGAATCGCTGACTCGCGTGATAGGTCAGTGAATTTGAATGCAAATATGCGAAATTGGCACAGAAACTTCGATTCTGCAAGCACGATCGCGATTTATTCGAGCTTATGTCAGATTCGACGATTCTTCGTTTCAGAAGTGTATTTCTGTGCGGAATCGCTGTTTCGCGTGCTAGATCAGTGCATTTGCATGCAAATATACGAAATTGGCACACCAAACTCCGATTCGGCAAGCACGATCACGATTTATTCGAGCTTATGTCAGATTCGACGATTCTTCGTTTCAGAAGTGTATTTCTCTGCGGAATCGCTGTTTCGCGTGCTAGATCAGTGCATTTGCATGCAAATATACGAAATTGGCACACCAAACTCCGATTCGGCAAGCACGATCACGATTTATTCGAGCTTATGTCAGATTCGACGATTCTTCGTTTCAGAAGTGTATTTCTGTGCGGAATCGCTGTTTCGGGTGCTAGATCAGTCCATTTGCATGCAACGAAGGGAAATTGGCACAGAAACTCCGATTCGGCGAGCACGATCACGATTGATTCGACCTTATGTCAGATTCGACGATTCTTCGTTTCAGAAGAGCATTTCTGTGCGGAATCGCTGACTCGCGTGATAGGTCAGTGAATTTGAATGCAGATATGCGAAATTGGCACAGAAACTCCGATTCTGCAAGCACGATCACGATTTATGTGATCTTATGTCAGATTCGAAGATCCTTCGTTTCAGAAGTGTATTTCTGTGCGGAATCGCTGTTCCGCGTGATAGATCAGTGCATTTGAATGCAGATATGCGAAATTGGCACAGAAACTCCGATTCTGCAAGCACGATCACGATTTATGCGAACTTATGTCAGATTCGACGATTCTTCGTTTCAGACGTGTATTTCTGTGCGGAATCGCTGTTTCGCGTGATAGATCAGTGCATTTGAATGCAAATATGCGAAATTGGCACAGAAACTCCGATTCTGCGAGCACGATCACGATTTATGCGATATAATGTCAGATTCGACGATTCTTCGTTTGAGAAGTGTATTTCTGTGCGGAATCGCTGTTCCGAGTGATAGATCAGTGCATTTGCATGCAACGAAGGGAAATTGGCACAGAAACTCCGATTCGGCAAGCACGATCACGATTAATTCGAGCTTATGTCGGATTCGACGATTCTTCGTTTCAGAAGTGTATTTCTGTGCGGCATCGCTGTTTCGCATGCTAGATCAGTGCATTTGAATGCAAATATGCGAAATTGGCACAGAAACTCCGATTCTGCAAGCACGATCACGATTTATGCGATATAATGGCAGATTCGACGATTCTTCGTTTCAGAAGTGTATTTCTGTGCGGAATCGCTGTTTCGCGTGATAGATCAGTGCATTTGCATGCAACGAAGGGAAATTGGCACAGAAACTCCGATTCTGCAAGCATGATCACGATTTATGCGATCTTATGTCAGATTCGACGATTCTTCGTTTGAGAAGTGTATTTCTGTGCGGAATCGCTGTTCCGCGTGATAGATCAGTGCATTTGCATGCAACGAAGGGAAATTGGCACAGAAACTCCGATTCTGCAAGCACGATCACGATTTATGCGATATAATGTCAGATTCGACGATTCTTCGTTTCAGAAGTGTATTTCTGTGCGGAATCGCTGTTCCGCGTGATAGATCAGTGCATTTGCATGCAACGAAGGGAAATTGGCACAGAAACTCCGATTCGGCAAGCACGATCACGATTAATTCGAGCTTATGTCGGATTCGACGATTCTTCGTTTCAGAAGTGTATTTCTGTGCGGAATCGCTGTTTCGCGTGATAGATCAGTGCATTTGCATGCAACGAAGGGAAATTGGCACAGAAACTCCGATTCTGCAAGCATGATCACGATTTATGCGATCTTATGTCAGATTCGACGATCCTTCGTTTCAGAAGTGTATTTCTGTGCGGAATCGCTGTTCCGCGTGATAGATCAGTGCATTTGCATGCAACGAAGGGAAATTGGCACAGCAACTCCGATTCGGCAAGCACGATCACGATTTATTCGAGCTTATGTCAGATTCGACGATTCTTCGTTTCAGAAGTGTATTTCTCTGCGGAATCGCTGTTTCGCGTGATAGATCAGTGCATTTGAATGCACAAATGCGAAATTGGCACAGAAACTCCGATTCTGCAAGCATGATCACGATTTATGCGATCTTATGTCAGATTCGACGATTCTTCGTTTCAGAAGTGTATTTCTGTGCGGAATCGCTGTTACGCGTCCTGTATCAGTGCATTTGCATGCATGCGAAATTGGAATTGAAACTCCGACCCGGCAAACACGATCACAATTTATTCGAGCCTATGTCAGATTCGACGATTATTCGTTTCAGAAGTGTATTTCTGTGCGGAATCGCTGTTTCGCGTGCTAGATCAGTGCATTTGCATGCAAATATACGAAATAGGCACAGCAACTCCGATTCGGCAAGCACGATCACGATTTATTCGAGCTTATGTCAGATTCGACGATTCTTCGTTTCAGAAGTGTATTTCTGTGCGGAATCGCTGTTTCGCGTGATAGATCAGTGCATTTGAATGCAAATATGCGAAATTGGCACAGAAACTCCGATTCTGCAAGCACGATCACGATTTATGCGATATAATGTCAGATTCGACGATTCTTCGTTTCAGAAGTGTATTTCTGTGCGGAATCGCTGTTCCGCGTGATAGATCAGTGCATTTGCATGCAACGAAGGGAAATTGGCACAGAAACTCCGATTCTGCAAGCATGATCACGATTTATTCGAGCTTATGTCAGATTCGACGATTCTTCGTTTCAGAAGTGTATTTCTGTGCGGAATCGCTGTTTCACGTGCTAGATCAGTGCATTTGCATGCAAATATACGAAATTGGCACTGAAACTCCGATTCGGCAAGCACGATCACGATTGATTCGACCTTATGTCAGATTCGACGATTCTTCGTTTCAGAAGAGCATTTCTGTGCGGAATCGCTGACTCGCGTGATAGGTCAGTGAATTTGAATGCAGATATGCGAAATTGGCACAGAAACTTCGATTCTGCAAGCGCGATCACGATTTATACGATCTTATGTCAGATTCGACGATTCTTCGTTCCAGAAGTGTATTTCTGTGCGGAATCGCTGTTCCGCGTCATAGATCAGTGCATTTGCATGCAACGAAGGGAAATTGGCACAGAAACTCCGATTCTGCAAGCACGATCACGATTTATGTGATCTTATGTCAGATTCGACGATCCTTCGATTCAGAAGTGTATTTCTGTGCGGAATCGCTGTTCCGCGTGATAGATCAGTGCATTTGCATGCAAATATACGAAATTGGCACAGCAACTCCGATTCGACAAGCACGATCACGATTTATTCGAGCTTATGTCAGATTCGACGATTCTTCGTTTCATTAGTGCATTTCTGTGCGGAATCGCTGACTCGCGTGATAGGTCAGTGAATTTGAATGCAAATATGCGAAATTGGCACAGAAACTTCGATTCTGCAAGCACGATCGCGATTTATTCGAGCTTATGTCAGATTCGACGATTCTTCGTTTCAGAAGTGTATTTCTGTGCGGAATCGCTGTTTCACGTGCTAGATCAGTGCATTTGCATGCAAATATACGAAATTGGCACTGAAACTCCGATTTGACAAGCACGATCACGATTTATTCGAGCTTATGTCAGATTCGACGATTCTTCGTTTCAGAAGTGTATTTCTGTGCGGAATCGCTGTTTCGCGTGCTAGATCAGTCCATTTGCATGCAAGGAAGGTAAATTGGCACAGAAACTCCGATTCGGCGAGCACGATCACGATTGATTCGACCTTATGTCAGATTCGACGATTCTTCGTTTCAAAAGAGCATTTCTGTGCGGAATCGCTGACTCGCGTGATAGGTCAGTGAATTTGAATGCAAATATGCGAAATTGGCACAGAAACTTCGATTCTGCAAGCTCGATCGCGATTTATTCGAGCTTATGTCAGATTCGACGATTCTTCGTTTCAGAAGTGTATTTCTGTGCGGAATCGCTGTTTCGCGTGCTAGATCAGTGCATTTGCATGCAAATATACGAAATTGGCACACCAAACTCCGATTCGGCAAGCACGATCACGATTTATTCGAGCTTATGTCAGATTCGACGATTCTTCGTTTCAGAAGTGTATTTCTGTGCGGAATCACTGTTTCACGTGCTAGATCAGTGCATTTGCATGCAAATATACGATATTGGCACTGAAACTCCGATTCGACAAGCACGATCACGATTTATTCGAGCTTATGTCAGATTCGACGATTCTTCGTTTCAGAAGTGTATTTCTGTGCGGAATCGCTGTTTCGCGTGCTAGATCAGTCCATTTGCATGCAACGAAGGGAAATTGGCACAGAAACTCCGATTCGGCGAGCACGATCACGATTTATTCGAGCTTATGTCAGATTCGACGATTCTTCGTTTCAGAAGTGTATTTCTGTGCGGAATCGCTGTTTCGCGTGCTAGATCAGTCCATTTGCATGCAACGAAGGGAAATTGGCACAGAAACTCCGATTCGGCGAGCACGATCACGATTGATTCGACCTTATGTCAGATTCGACGATTCTTCGTTTCAGAAGAGCATTTCTGTGCGGAATCGCTGACTCGCGTGATAGGTCAGTGAATTTGACTGCAAATATGCGAAATTGGCACAGAAACTTCGATTCTGCAAGCACGATCGCGATTTATTCAAGCTTATGTCAGATTCGACGATTCTTCGTTTCAGAAGTGTATTTCTGTGCGGAATCGCTGTTTCGCGTGACAGATCAGTGCATTTGAATTCAAATATGCGAAATTGGCACAGAAACTCCGATTCTGCAAGCACGATCACGATTTATGCGATATAATGTCAGATTCGACGATTCTTCGTTTCAGAAGTGTATTTCTGTGCGGAATCGCTGTTCCGCGTGATAGATCAGTGCATTTGCATGCAACGAAGGGAAATTGGCACAGAAACTCCGATTCGGCAAGCACGATCACGATTAATTCGAGCTTATGTCGGATTCGACGATTCTTCGTTTCAGAAGTGTATTTCTGTGCGGAATCGCTGACTCGCGTGATAGGTCAGTGAATTTGAATGCAGATATGCGAAATTGGCACAGAAACTTCGATTCTGCAAGCGCGATCACGATTTATACGATCTTATGTCAGATTCGACGATTCTTCGTTCCAGAAGTGTATTTCTGTGCGGAATCGCTGTTCCGCGTCATAGATCAGTGCATTTGCATGCAACGAAGGGAAATTGGCACAGAAACTCCGATTCTGCAAGCACGATCACGATTTATGTGATCTTATGTCAGATTTGACGATCCTTCGTTTCAGAAGTGTATTTCTGTGCGGAATCGCTGTTCCGCGTGATAGATCAGTGCATTTGCATGCAAATATACGAAATTGGCACAGCAACTCCGATTCGACAAGCACGATCACGATTTATTCGAGCTTATGTCAGATTCGACGATTCTTCGTTTCAGAAGTGTATTTCTGTGCGGAATCGCTGTTTCACGTGCTAGATCAGTGCATTTGCATGCAAATATACGAAATTGGCACTGAAACTCCGATTCGACAAGCACGATCACGATTTATTCGAGCTTATGTCAGATTCGACGATCCTTCGTTTCAGAAGTGTATTTCTGTGGGGAATCGCTGTTCCGCGTGATAGATCAGTGCATTTGCATGCAACGAAGGGAAATTGGCACAGCAACTCCGATTCGGCAAGCACGATCACGATTTATTCGAGCTTATGTCAGATTCGACGATTCTTCGTTTCAGAAGTGTATTTCTCTGCGGAATCGCTGTTTCGCGTGATAGATCAGTGCATTTGAATGCAAATATGCGAAATTGGCACAGAAACTTCGATTCTGCAAGCACGATCGCGATTTATTCGAGCTTATGTCAGATTCGACGATTCTTCGTTTCAGAAGTGTATTTCTGTGCGGAATCGCTGTTTCGCGTGCTAGATCAGTGCATTTGCATGCAAATATACGAAATTGGCACACCAAACTCCGATTCGGCAAGCACGATCACGATTAATTCGAGCTTATGTCGGATTCGACGATTCTTCGTTTCAGAAGTGTATTTCTGTGCGGAATCGCTGTTTCGCGTGCTAGATCAGTCCATTTGCATGCAACGAAGGGAAATTGGCACAGAAACTCCGATTCGGCGACCACGATCACGATTTATTCGAGCTTATGTCAGATTCGACGATTCTTCGTTTCAGAAGTGTATTTCTGTGCGGAATCGCTGTTTCGCGTGCTAGATCAGTCCATTTGCATGCAACGAAGGGAAATTGGCACAGAAACTCCGATTCGGCGAGCACGATCACGATTGATTCGACCTTATGTCAGATTCGACGATTCTTCGTTTCAGAAGAGCATTTCTGTGCGGAATCGCTGACTCACGTGATAGGTCAGTGAATTTGAATGCAAATATGCGAAATTGGCACAGAAACTTCGATTCTGCAAGCACGATCGCGATTTATTCGAGCTTATGTCAGATTCGACGATTCTTCGTTTCAGAAGTGTATTTCTGTGCGGAATCGCTGTTTCGCGTGCTAGATCAGTGCATTTGCATGCAAATATACGAAATTGGCACACCAAACTCCGATTCGGCAAGCACGATCACGATTTATTCGAGCTTATGTCAGATTCGACGATTCTTCGTTTCAGAAGTGTATTTCTCTGCGGAATCACTGTTTCACGTGCTAGATCAGTGCATTTGCATGCAAATATACGAAATTGGCACTGAAACTCCGATTCGACAAGCACGATCACGATTTATTCGAGCTTATGTCAGATTCGACGATTCTTCGTTTCAGAAGTGTATTTCTGTGCGGAATCGCTGTTTCGGGTGCTAGACCAGTCCATTTGCATGCAACGAAGGGAAATTGGCACAGAAACTCCGATTCGGCGAGCACGATCACGATTGATTCGACCTTATGTCAGATTCGACGATTCTTCGTTTCAGAAGAGCATTTCTGTGCGGAATCGCTGACTCGCGTGATAGGTCAGTGAATTTGAATGCAGATATGCGAAATTGGCACAGAAACTCCGATTCTGCAAGCACGATCACGATTTATGCGATCCTATGTCAGATTCGACGATTCTTCGTTTCAGAAGTGTATTTCTGTGCGGAATCGCTGTTTCACGTGCTAGATCAGTGCATTTGCATGCAAATATACGAAATTGGCACTGAAACTCCGATTCGGCAAGCACGATCACGATTGATTCGACCTTATGTCAGATTCGACGATTCTTCGTTTCAGAAGAGCATTTCTGTGCGGAATCGCTGACTCGCGTGATAGGTCAGTGAATTTGAATGCAGATATGCGAAATTGGCACAGAAACTCCGATTCTGCAAGCACGATCACGATTTATGTGATCTTATGTCAGATTCGAAGATCCTTCGTTTCAGAAGTGTATTTCTGTGCGGAATCGCTGTTCCGCGTGATAGATCAGTGCATTTGAATGCAGATATGCGAAATTGGCACAGAAACTCCGATTCTGCAAGCACGATCACGATTTATGCGAGCTTATGTCAGATTCGACGATTCATCGTTTCAGAAGTGTATTTCTGTGCGGAATCGCTGTTTCGCGTGATAGATCAGTGCATTTGAATGCAAATATGCGAAATTGGCACAGAAACTCCGATTCTGCAAGCACGATCACGATTTATGCGATATAATGTCAGATTCGACGATTCTTCGTTTCAGAAGTGTATTTCTGTGCGGAATCGCTGTTCCGAGTTATAGATCAGTGCATTTGCATGCAACGAAGGGAAATTGGCACAGAAACTCCGATTCGGCAAGCACGATCACGATTTATTCGAGCTTACGTCAGATTCGACGATTCTTCGTTTCAGAAGTGTATTTCTGTGCGGAATCGCTGTTTCGCGTGCTAGATCAGTGCATTTGCATGCAAACATACGAAATAGGCACAGCAACTCCGATTCGGCAAGCACGATCACGATTTATTCGAGCTTATGTCAGATTCGACGATTCTTCGTTTCAGAAGTGTATTTCTGTGCGGAATCGCTGTTTCGCGTGACAGATCAGTGCATTTGAATGGAAATATGCGAAATTGGCACAGAAACTCCGGTTCTGCAAGCACGATCACGATTTATGCGATATAATGTCAGATTCGACGATTCTTCGTTTCAGAAGTGTATTTCTGTGCGGAATCGCTGTTCCGCGTGATAGATCAGTGCATTTGCATGCAACGAAGGGAAATTGGCACAGAAACTCCGATTCGGCAAGCACGATCACGATTAATTCGAGCTTATGTCGGATTCGACGATTCTTCGTTTCAGAAGTGTATTTCTGTGCGGAATCGCTGACTCGCGTGATAGGTCAGTGAATTTGAATGCAGATATGCGAAATTGGCACAGAAACTTCGATTCTGCAAGCGCGATCACGATTTATACGATCTTATGTCAGATTCGACGATTCTTCGTTCCAGAAGTGTATTTCTGTGCGGAATCGCTGTTCCGCGTCATAGATCAGTGCATTTGCATGCAACGAAGGGAAATTGGCACAGAAACTCCGATTCTGCAAGCACGATCACGATTTATTCGAGCTTACGTCAGATTCGACGATTCTTCGTTTCAGAAGTGTATTTCTGTGCGGAATCGCTGTTTTGCGTGCTAGATCAGTGCATTTGCATGCAAATATACGAAATAGGCACAGCAACTCCGATTCGGCAAGCACGATCACGATTTATTCGAGCTTATGTCAGATTCGACGATTCTTCGTTTCAGAAGTGTATTTCTGTGCGGAATCGCTGTTTCGCGTGACAGATCAGTGCATTTGAATGCAAATATGCGAAATTGGCACAGAAACTCCGATGCTGCAAGCACGATCACGATTTATGCGATATAATGTCAGATTCGACGATTCTTCGTTTCAGAAGTGTATTTCTGTGCGGAATCGCTGTTCCGCGTGATAGATCAGTGCATTTGCATGCAACGAAGGGAAATTGGCACAGAAACTCCGATTCGGCAAGCACGATCACGATTAATTCGAGCTTATGTCGGATTCGACGATTCTTCGTTTCAGAAGTGTATTTCTGTGCGGAATCGCTGTTTCGCGTGATAGATCAGTGCATTTGCATGCAACGAAGGGAAATTGGCACAGAAACTCCGATTCTGCAAGCATGATCACGATTTATGCGATCTTATGTCAGATTCGACGATCCTTCGTTTCAGAAGTGTATTTCTGTGGGGAATCGCTGTTCCGCGTGATAGATCAGTGCATTTGCATGCAACGAAGGGAAATTGGCACAGCAACTCCGATTCGGCAAGCACGATCACGATTTATTCGAGCTTATGTCAGATTCGACGATTCTTCGTTTCAGAAGTGTATTTCTCTGCGGAATCGCTGTTTCGCGTGATAGATCAGTGCATTTGAATGCAAATATGCGAAATTGGCATAGAAACTCCGATTCTGCAAGCATGATCACGATTTATGCGATCTTATGTCAGATTCGACGATTCTTCGTTTCAGAAGTGTATTTCTGTGCGGAATCGCTGTTACGCGTCCTATATCAGTGCATTTGCATGCATGCGAATTTGGAATTGAAACTCCGACCCGGCAAACACGATCACAATTTATTCGAGCCTATGTCAGATTCGACGATTATTCGTTTCAGAAGTGTATTTCTGTGCGGAATCGCTGTTTCGCGTGTTAGATCAGTGCATTTGCATGCAAATATACGAAATAGGCTCAGCAACTCCGATTCGGCAAGCACGATCACGATTTATTCGAGCTTATGTCAGATTCGACGATTCTTCGTTTCAGAAGTGTATTTCTGTGCGGAATCGCTGTTTCGCGTGATAGATCAGTGCATTTGAATGCAAATATGCGAAATTGGCACAGAAACTCCGATTCTGCAAGCACGATCACGATTTATGCGATATAATGTCAGATTCGACGATTCTTCGTTTCAGAAGTGTATTTCTGTGCGGAATCGCTGTTCCGCGTGATAGATCAGTGCATTTGCATGCAACGAAGGGAAATTGGCACAGAAACTCCGATTCTGCAAGCATGATCACGATTTATGCGATCTTATGTCAGATTGGACGATCCTTCGTTTCAGAAGTGTATTTCTGTGCGGAATCGCTGTTCCGCGTGATAGATCAGTGCATTTGCATGCAACGAAGGGAAATTGGCACAGAAACTCCGATTCGGCAAGCACGATCACGATTAATTCGAGCTTATGTCGGATTCGACGATTCTTCGTTTCAGAAGTGTATTTCTGTGCGGAATCGCTGTTTCGCGTGATAGATCAGTGCATTTGCATGCAACGAAGGGAAATTGGCACAGAAACTCCGATTCTGCAAGCATGATCACGATTTATGCGATCTTATGTCAGATTCGACGATCCTTCGTTTCAGAAGTGTATTTCTGTGGGGAATCGCTGTTCCGCGTGATAGATCAGTGCATTTGCATGCAACGAAGGGAAATTGGCACAGCAACTCCGATTCGGCAAGCACGATCACGATTTATTCGAGCTTATGTCAGATTCGACGATTCTTCGTTTCAGAAGTGTATTTCTGTGCGGAATCGCTGTTTCGCGTGACAGATCAGTGCATTTGAATGCAAATATGCGAAATTGGCACAGAAACTCCGGTTCTGCAAGCACGATCACGATTTATGCGATATAATGTCAGATTCGACGATTCTTCGTTTCAGAAGTGTATTTCTGTGCGGAATCGCTGTTACGCGTCCTATATCAGTGCATTTGCATGCATGCGAATTTGGAATTGAAACTCCGACCCGGCAAACACGATCACAATTTATTCGAGCCTATGTCAGATTCGACGATTATTCGTTTCAGAAGTGTATTTCTGTGCGGAATCGCTGTTTCGCGTGTTAGATCAGTGCATTTGCATGCAAATATACGAAATAGGCTCAGCAACTCCGATTCGGCAAGCACGATCACGATTTATTCGAGCTTATGTCAGATTCGACGATTCTTCGTTTCAGAAGTGTATTTCTGTGCGGAATCGCTGTTTCGCGTGATAGATCAGTGCATTTGAATGCAAATATGCGAAATTGGCACAGAAACTCCGATTCTGCAAGCACGATCACGATTTATGCGATATAATGTCAGATTCGACGATTCTTCGTTTCAGAAGTGTATTTCTGTGCGGAATCGCTGTTCCGCGTGATAGATCAGTGCATTTGCATGCAACGAAGGGAAATTGGCACAGAAACTCCGATTCTGCAAGCATGATCACGATTTATGCGATCTTATGTCAGATTGGACGATCCTTCGTTTCAGAAGTGTATTTCTGTGCGGAATCGCTGTTCCGCGTGATAGATCAGTGCATTTGCATGCAACGAAGGGAAATTGGCACAGAAACTCCGATTCTGCAAGCATGATCACGATTTATGCGATCTTATGTCAGATTCGACGATCCTTCGTTTCAGAAGTGTATTTCTGTGCGGAATCGCTGTTCCGCGTGATAGATCAGTGCATTTGCATGCAACGAAGGGAAATTGGCACAGCAACTCCGATTCGGCAAGCACGATCACGATTTATTCGAGCTTATGTCAGATTCGACGATTCTTCGTTTCAGAAGTGTATTTCTCTGCGGAATCGCTGTTTCGCGTGATAGATCAGTGCATTTGAATGCAAATATGCGAAATTGGCACAGAAACTCCGATTCTGCAAGCATGATCACGATTTATGCGATCTTATGTCAGATTCGACGATCCTTCGTTTCAGAAGTGTATTTCTGTGCGGAATCGCTGTTCCGCGTGATAGATCAGTGCATTTGCATGCAACGAAGGGAAATTGGCACAGCAACTCCGATTCGGCAAGCACGATCACGATTTATTCGAGCTTATGTCAGATTCGACGATTCTTCGTTTCAGAAGTGTATTTATCTGCGGAATCGCTGTTTCGCGTGATAGATCAGTGCATTTGAATGCAAATATGCGAAATTGGCACAGAAACTCCGATTCTGCAAGCACGATTACGATTTATGCGATCCTATGTCAGATTCGACGATTCTTCGTTTCAGAAGTGTATTTCTGTGCGGAATCGCTGATTCACGTGCTAGATCAGTGCATTTGCATGCAAATATACGAAATTGGCACTGAAACTCCGATTCGGCAAGCACGATCACGATTGATTCGACCTTATGTCAGATTCGACGATTCTTCGTTTCAGAAGAGCATTTCTGTGCGGAATCGCTGACTCGCGTGATAGGTCAGTGAATTTGAATGCAGATATGCGAAATTGGCACAGAAACTTCGATTCTGCAAGCGCGATCACGATTTATACGATCTTATGTCAGATTCGACGATTCTTCGTTCCAGAAGTGTATTTCTGTGCGGAATCGCTGTTCCGCGTCATAGATCAGTGCATTTGCATGCAACGAAGGGAAATTGGCACAGAAACTCCGATTCTGCAAGCACGATCACGATTTATGTGATCTTATGTCAGATTCGACGATCCTTCGTTTCAGAAGTGTATTTCTGTGCGGAATCGCTGTTCCGCGTGATAGATCAGTGCATTTGCATGCAAATATACGAAATTGGCACAGCAACTCCGATTCGACAAGCACGATCACGATTTATTCGAGCTTATGTCAGATTCGACGATTCTTCGTTTCATTAGTGCATTTCTGTGCGGAATCGCTGTTTCGCGTGATAGATCAGTGCATTTGCATGCAACGAAGGGAAATTGGCACAGAAACTCCGATTCGGCGAGCACGATCACGATTGATTCGACCTTATGTCAGATTCGACGATTCTTCGTTTCAGAAGAGCATTTCTGTGCGGAATCGCTGACTCGCGTGATAGGTCAGTGAATTTGAATGCAAATATGCGAAATTGGCACAGAAACTTCGATTCTGCAAGCACGATCGCGATTTATTCGAGCTTATGTCAGATTCGACGATTCTTCGTTTCAGAAGTGTATTTCTGTGCGGAATCGCTGTTTCACGTGCTAGATCAGTGCATTTGCATGCAAATATACGAAATTGGCACTGAAACTCCGATTCGACAAGCACGATCACGATTTATTCGAGCTTATGTCAGATTCGACGATTCTTCGTTTCAGAAGTGTATTTCTGTGCGGAATCGCTGTTTCGCGTGCTAGATCAGTCCATTTGCATGCAACGAAGGGAAATTGGCACAGAAACTCCGATTCGGCGAGCACGATCACGATTGATTCGACCTTATGTCAGATTCGACGATTCTTCGTTTCAGAAGAGCATTTCTGTGCGGAATCGCTGACTCGCGTGATAGGTCAGTGAATTTGAATGCAAATATGCGAAATTGGCACAGAAACTTCGATTCTGCAAGCACGATCGCGATTTATTCGAGCTTATGTCAGATTCGACGATTCTTCGTTTCAGAAGTGTATTTCTGTGCGGAATCGCTGTTTCGCGTGCTAGATCAGTGCATTGGCATGCAAATATACGAAATTGGCACACCAAACTCCGATTCGGCAAGCACGATCACGATTTATTCGAGCTTATGTCAGATTCGACGATTCTTCGTTTCAGAAGTGTATTTCTCTGCGGAATCACTGTTTCACGTGCTAGATCAGTGCATTTGCATGCAAATATACGAAATTGGCACTGAAACTCCGATTCGACAAGCACGATCACGATTTATTCGAGCTTATGTCAGATTCGACGATTCTTCGTTTCAGAAGTGTATTTCTGTGCGGAATCGCTGTTTCGCGTGCTAGATCAGTCCATTTGCATGCAACGAAGGGAAATTGGCACAGAAACTCCGATTCGGCGAGCACGATCACGATTTATTCGAGCTTATGTCAGATTCGACGATTCTTCGTTTCAGAAGTGTATTTCTGTGCGGAATCGCTGTTTCGCGTGCTAGATCAGTCCATTTGCATGCAACGAAGGGAAATTGGCACAGAAACTCCGATTCGGCGAGCACGATCACGATTGATTCGACCTTATGTCAGATTCGACGATTCTTCGTTTCAGAAGAGCATTTCTATGAGGAATCGCTGACTCGCGTGATAGGTCAGTGAATTTGAATGCAGATATGCGAAATTGGCACACCAAACTCCGATTCGGCAAGCACGATCACGATTTATTCGAGCTTATGTCAGATTCGACGATTCTTCGTTTCAGAAGTGTATTTCTCTGCGGAATCGCTGTTTCGCGTGCTAGATCAGTGCATTTGCATGCAAATATACGAAATTGGCACACCAAACTCCGATTCGGCAAGCACGATCACGATTTATTCGAGCTTATGTCAGATTCGACGATTCTTCGTTTCAGAAGTGTATTTCTGTGCGGAATCGCTGTTTCGGGTGATAGATCAGTGCATTTGAATGCAGATATGCGAAATTGGCACAGAAACTCCGATTCTGCAAGCACGATCACGATTTATGCGAACTTATGTCAGATTCGACGATTCTTCGTTTCAGAAGTGTATTTCTGTGCGGAATCGCTGTTTCGCGTGATAGATCAGTGCATTTGAATGCAAATATGCGATATTGGCACAGAAACTCCGATTCTGCGAGCACGATCACGATTTATGCGATATAATGTCAGATTCGACGATTCTTCGTTTGAGAAGTGTATTTCTGTGCGGAATCGCTGTTCCGAGTGATAGATCAGTGCATTTGCATACAACGAAGGGAAATTGGCACAGAAACTCCGATTCGGCAAGCACGATCACGATTAATTCGAGCTTATGTCGGATTCGACGATTCTTCGTTTCAGAAGTGTATTTCTGTGCGGCATCGCTGTTTCGCATGCTAGATCAGTGCATTTGAATGCAAATATGCGAAATTGGCACAGAAACTCCGATTCTGCAAGCACGATCACGATTTATGCGATATAATGGCAGATTCGACGATTCTTCGTTTCAGAAGTGTATTTCTGTGCGGAATCGCTGTTTCGCGTGATAGATCAGTGCATTTGCATGCAACGAAGGGAAATTGGCACAGAAACTCCGATTCTGCAAGCATGATCACGATTTATGCGATCTTATGTCAGATTCGACGATTCTTCGTTTGAGAAGTGTATTTCTGTGCGGAATCGCTGTTCCGCGTGATAGATCAGTGCATTTGCATGCAACGAAGGGAAATTGGCACAGAAACTCCGATTCTGCAAGCACGATCACGATTTATGCGATATAATGTCAGATTCGACGATTCTTCGTTTCAGAAGTGTATTTCTGTGCGGAATCGCTGTTCCGCGTGATAGATCAGTGCATTTGCATGCAACGAAGGGAAATTGGCACAGAAACTCCGATTCGGCAAGCACGATCACGATTAATTCGAGCTTATGTCGGATTCGACGATTCTTCGTTTCAGAAGTGTATTTCTGTGCGGAATCGCTGTTTCGCGTGATAGATCAGTGCATTTGCATGCAACGAAGGGAAATTGGCACAGAAACTCCGATTCTGCAAGCATGATCACGATTTATGCGATCTTATGTCAGATTCGACGATCCTTCGTTTCAGAAGTGTATTTCTGTGCGGAATCGCTGTTCCGCGTGATAGATCAGTGCATTTGCATGCAACGAAGGGAAATTGGCACAGCAACTCCGATTCGGCAAGCACGATCACGATTTATTCGAGCTTATGTCAGATTCGACGATTCTTCGTTTCAGAAGTGTATTTCTCTGCGGAATCGCTGTTTCGCGTGATAGATCAGTGCATTTGAATGCACAAATGCGAAATTGGCACAGAAACTCCGATTCTGCAAGCATGATCACGATTTATGCGATCTTATGTCAGATTCGACGATTCTTCGTTTCAGAAGTGTATTTCTGTGCGGAATCGCTGTTACGCGTCCTGTATCAGTGCATTTGCATGCATGCGAAATTGGAATTGAAACTCCGACCCGGCAAGCACGATCACAATTTATTCGAGCCTATGTCAGATTCGACGATTATTCGTTTCAGAAGTGTTTTTCTGTGCGGAATCGCTGTTTCGCGTGCTAGATCAGTGCATTTGCATGCAAATATACGAAATAGGCACAGCAACTCCGATTCGGCAAGCACGATCACGATTTATTCGAGCTTATGTCAGATTCGACGATTCTTCGTTTCAGAAGTGTATTTCTGTGCGGAATCGCTGTTTCGCGTGATAGATCAGTGCATTTGAATGCAAATATGCGAAATTGGCACAGAAACTCCGATTCTGCAAGCACGATCACGATTTATGCGATATAATGTCAGATTCGACGATTCTTCGTTTCAGAAGTGTATTTCTGTGCGGAATCGCTGTTCCGCGTGATAGATCAGTGCATTTGCATGCAACGAAGGGAAATTGGCACAGAAACTCCGATTCTGCAAGCATGATCACGATTTATTCGAGCTTATGTCAGATTCGACGATTCTTCGTTTCAGAAGTGTATTTCTGTGCGGAATCGCAGTTTCACGTGCTAGATCAGTGCATTTGCATGCAAATATACGAAATTGGCACTGAAACTCCGATTCGGCAAGCACGATCACGATTGATTCGACCTTATGTCAGATTCGACGATTCTTCGTTTCAGAAGAGCATTTCTGTGCGGAATCGCTGACTCGCGTGATAGGTCAGTGAATTTGAATGCAGATATGCGAAATTGGCACAGAAACTTCGATTCTGCAAGCGCGATCACGATTTATACGATCTTATGTCAGATTCGACGATTCTTCGTTCCAGAAGTGTATTTCTGTGCGGAATCGCTGTTCCGCGTCATAGATCAGTGCATTTGCATGCAACGAAGGGAAATTGGCACAGAAACTCCGATTCTGCAAGCACGATCACGATTTATGTGATCTTATGTCAGATTCGACGATCCTTCGATTCAGAAGTGTATTTCTGTGCGGAATCGCTGTTCCGCGTGATAGATCAGTGCATTTGCATGCAAATATACGAAATTGGCACAGCAACTCCGATTCGACAAGCACGATCACGATTTATTCGAGCTTATGTCAGATTCGACGATTCTTCGTTTCATTAGTGCATTTCTGTGCGGAATCGCTGTTTCGCGTGATAGATCAGTGCATTTGCATGCAACGAAGGGAAATTGGCACAGAAACTCCGATTCGGCGAGCACGATCACGATTGATTCGACCTTATGTCAGATTCGACGATTCTTCGTTTCAGAAGAGCATTTCTGTGCGGAATCGCTGACTCGCGTGATAGGTCAGTGAATTTGAATGCAAATATGCGAAATTGGCACAGAAACTTCGATTCTGCAAGCACGATCGCGATTTATTCGAGCTTATGTCAGATTCGACGATTCTTCGTTTCAGAAGTGTATTTCTCTGCGGAATCGCTGTTTCACGTGCTAGATCAGTGCATTTGCATGCAAATATACGAAATTGGCACTGAAACTCCGATTTGACAAGCACGATCACGATTTATTCGAGCTTATGTCAGATTCGACGATTCTTCGTTTCAGAAGTGTATTTCTGTGCGGAATCGCTGTTTCGCGTGCTAGATCAGTCCATTTGCATGCAACGAAGGTAAATTGGCACAGAAACTCCGATTCGGCGAGCACGATCACGATTGATTCGACCTTATGTCAGATTCGACGATTCTTCGTTCAAAAGAGCATTTCTGTGGGGAATCGCTGACTCGCGTGATAGGTCAGTGAATTTGAATGCAAATATGCGAAATTGGCACAGAAACTTCGATTCTGCAAGCTCGATCGCGATTTATTCGAGCTTATGTCAGATTCGACGATTCTTCGTTTCAGAAGTGTATTTCTGTGCGGAATCGCTGTTTCGCGTGCTAGATCAGTGCATTTGCATGCAAATATACGAAATTGGCACACCAAACTCCGATTCGGCAAGCACGATCACGATTTATTCGAGCTTATGTCAGATTCGACGATTCTTCGTTTCAGAAGTGTATTTCTCTGCGGAATCACTGTTTCACGTGCTAGATCAGTGCATTTGAATGCACAAATGCGAAATTGGCACAGAAACTCCGATTCTGCAAGCATGATCACGATTTATGCGATCTTATGTCAGATTCGACGATTCTTCGTTTCAGAAGTGTATTTCTGTGCGGAATCGCTGTTACGCGTCCTGTATCAGTGCATTTGCATGCATGCGAAATTGGAATTGAAACTCCGACCCGGCAAGCACGATCACAATTTATTCGAGCCTATGTCAGATTCGACGATTATTCGTTTCAGAAGTGTTTTTCTGTGCGGAATCGCTGTTTCGCGTGCTAGATCAGTGCATTTGCATGCAAATATACGAAATAGGCACAGCAACTCCGATTCGGCAAGCACGATCACGATTTATTCGAGCTTATGTCAGATTCGACGATTCTTCGTTTCAGAAGTGTATTTCTGTGCGGAATCGCTGTTTCGCGTGATAGATCAGTGCATTTGAATGCAAATATGCGAAATTGGCACAGAAACTCCGATTCTGCAAGCACGATCACGATTTATGCGATATAATGTCAGATTCGACGATTCTTCGTTTCAGAAGTGTAATTTCTGTGCGGAATCGCTGTTCCGCGTGATAGATCAGTGCATTTGCATGCAACGAAGGGAAATTGGCACAGAAACTCCGATTCTGCAAGCATGATCACGATTTATTCGAGCTTATGTCAGATTCGACGATTCTTCGTTTCAGAAGTGTATTTCTGTGCGGAATCGCTGTTTCACGTGCTAGATCAGTGCATTTGCATGCAAATATACGAAATTGGCACTGAAACTCCGATTCGGCAAGCACGATCACGATTGATTCGACCTTATGTCAGATTCGACGATTCTTCGTTTCAGAAGAGCATTTCTGTGCGGAATCGCTGACTCGCGTGATAGGTCAGTGAATTTGAATGCAGATTTGCGAAATTGGCACAGAAACTTCGATTCTGCAAGCGCGATCACGATTTATACGATCTTATGTCAGATTCGACGATTCTTCGTTCCAGAAGTGTATTTCTGTGCGGAATCGCTGTTCCGCGTCATAGATCAGTGCATTTGCATGCAAATATACGAAATTGGCACAGCAACTCCGATTCGACAAGCACGATCACGATTTATTCGAGCTTATGTCACATTCGACGATTCTTCGTTTCATTAGTGCATTTCTGTGCGGAATCGCTGTTTCGCGTGATAGATCAGTGCATTTGCATGCAACGAAGGGAAATTGGCACAGAAACTCCGATTCGGCGAGCACGATCACGATTGATTCGACCTTATGTCAGATTCGACGATTCTTCGTTTCAGAAGAGCATTTCTGTGCGGAATCGCTGACTCGCGTGATAGGTCAGTGAATTTGAATGCAAATATGAGAAATTGGCACAGAAACTTCGATTCTGCAAGCACGATCGCGATTTATTCGAGCTTATGTCAGTTTCGACGATTCTTCGTTTCAGAAGTGTATTTCTGTGCGGAATCGCTGTTTCACGTGCTAGATCAGTGCATTTGCATGCAAATATACGAAATTGGCACTGAAACTCCGATTCGACAAGCACGATCACGATTTATTCGAGCTTATGTCAGATTCGACGATTCTTCGTTTCAGAAGTGTATTTCTGTGCGGAATCGCTGTTTCGCGTGCTAGATCAGTCCATTTGCATGCAACGAAGGGAAATTGGCACAGAAACTCCGATTCGGCGAGCACGATCACGATTGATTCGACCTTATGTCAGATTCGACGATTCTTCGTTTCAGAAGAGCATTTCTGTGCGGAATCGCTGACTCGCGTGATAGGTCAGTGAATTTGAATGCAAATATGAGAAATTGGCACAGAAACTTCGATTCTGCAAGCACGATCGCGATTTATTCGAGCTTATGTCAGTTTCGACGATTCTTCGTTTCAGAAGTGTATTTCTGTGCGGAATCGCTGTTTCACGTGCTAGATCAGTGCATTTGCATGCAAATATACGAAATTGGCACTGAAACTCCGATTCGACAAGCACGATCACGATTTATTCGAGCTTATGTCAGATTCGACGATTCTTCGTTTCAGAAGTGTATTTCTGTGCGGAATCGCTGTTTCGCGTGCTAGATCAGTCCATTTGCATGCAACGAAGGGAAATTGGCACAGAAACTCCGATTCGGCGAGCACGATCACGATTGATTCGACCTTATGTCAGATTCGACGATTCTTCGTTTCAGAAGAGCATTTCTGTGCGGAATCGCTGACTCGCGTGATAGGTCAGTGAATTTGAATGCAAATATGCGAAATTGGCACAGAAACTTCGATTCTGCAAGCACGATCGCGATTTATTCGAGCTTATGTCAGATTCGACGATTCTTCGTTTCAGAAGTGTATTTCTGTGCGGAATCGCTGTTTCGCGTGCTAGATCAGTGCATTGGCATGCAAATATACGAAATTGGCACACCAAACTCCGATTCGGCAAGCACGATCACGATTTATTCGAGCTTATGTCAGATTCGACGATTCTTCGTTTCAGAAGTGTATTTCTCTGCGGAATCACTGTTTCACGTGCTAGATCAGTGCATTTGCATGCAAATATACGAAATTGGCACTGAAACTCCGATTCGACAAGCACGATCACGATTTATTCGAGCTTATGTCAGATTCGACGATTCTTCGTTTCAGAAGTGTATTTCTGTGCGGAATCGCTGTTTCGCGTGCTAGATCAGTCCATTTGCATGCAACGAAGGGAAATTGGCACAGAAACTCCGATTCGGCGAGCACGATCACGATTTATTCGAGCTTATGTCAGATTCGACGATTCTTCGTTTCAGAAGTGTATTTCTGTGCGGAATCGCTGTTTCGCGTGCTAGATCAGTCCATTTGCATGCAACGAAGGGAAATTGGCACAGAAACTCCGATTCGGCGAGCACGATCACGATTGATTCGACCTTATGTCAGATTCGACGATTCTTCGTTTCAGAAGAGCATTTCTATGAGGAATCGCTGACTCGCGTGATAGGTCAGTGAATTTGAATGCAGATATGCGAAATTGGCACACCAAACTCCGATTCGGCAAGCACGATCACGATTTATTCGAGCTTATGTCAGATTCGACGATTCTTCGTTTCAGAAGTGTATTTCTCTGCGGAATCGCTGTTTCGCGTGCTAGATCAGTGCATTTGCATGCAAATATACGAAATTGGCACACCAAACTCCGATTCGGCAAGCACGATCACGATTTATTCGAGCTTATGTCAGATTCGACGATTCTTCGTTTCAGAAGTGTATTTCTGTGCGGAATCGCTGTTTCGGGTGCTAGATCAGTCCATTTGCATGCAACGAAGGGAAATTGGCACAGAAACTCCGATTCGGCGAGCACGATCACGATTGATTCGACCTTATGTCAGATTCGACGATTCTTCGTTTCAGAAGAGCATTTCTGTGCGGAATCGCTGACTCGCGTGATAGGTCAGTGAATTTGAATGCAGATATGCGAAATTGGCACAGAAACTCCGATTCTGCAAGCACGATCACGATTTATGTGATCTTATGTCAGATTCGAAGATCCTTCGTTTCAGAAGTGTATTTCTGTGCGGAATCGCTGTGCCGCGTGATAGATCAGTGCATTTGAATGCAGATATGCGAAATTGGCACAGAAACTCCGATTCTGCAAGCACGATCACGATTTATGCGAACTTATGTCAGATTCGACGATTCTTCGTTTCAGAAGTGTATTTCTGTGCGGAATCGCTGTTTCGCGTGATAGATCAGTGCATTTGAATGCAAATATGCGATATTGGCACAGAAACTCCGATTCTGCGAGCACGATCACGATTTATGCGATATAATGTCAGATTCGACGATTCTTCGTTTGAGAAGTGTATTTCTGTGCGGAATCGCTGTTCCGAGTGATAGATCAGTGCATTTGCATACAACGAAGGGAAATTGGCACAGAAACTCCGATTCGGCAAGCACGATCACGATTAATTCGAGCTTATGTCGGATTCGACGATTCTTCGTTTCAGAAGTGTATTTCTGTGCGGCATCGCTGTTTCGCATGCTAGATCAGTGCATTTGAATGCAAATATGCGAAATTGGCACAGAAACTCCGATTCTGCAAGCACGATCACGATTTATGCGATATAATGGCAGATTCGACGATTCTTCGTTTCAGAAGTGTATTTCTGTGCGGAATCGCTGTTTCGCGTGATAGATCAGTGCATTTGCATGCAACGAAGGGAAATTGGCACAGAAACTCCGATTCTGCAAGCATGATCACGATTTATGCGATCTTATGTCAGATTCGACGATTCTTCGTTTGAGAAGTGTATTTCTGTGCGGAATCGCTGTTCCGCGTGATAGATCAGTGCATTTGCATGCAACGAAGGGAAATTGGCACAGAAACTCCGATTCTGCAAGCACGATCACGATTTATGCGATATAATGTCAGATTCGACGATTCTTCGTTTCAGAAGTGTATTTCTGTGCGGAATCGCTGTTCCGCGTGATAGATCAGTGCATTTGCATGCAACGAAGGGAAATTGGCACAGAAACTCCGATTCGGCAAGCACGATCACGATTAATTCGAGCTTATGTCGGATTCGACGATTCTTCGTTTCAGAAGTGTATTTCTGTGCGGAATCGCTGTTTCGCGTGATAGATCAGTGCATTTGCATGCAACGAAGGGAAATTGGCACAGAAACTCCGATTCTGCAAGCATGATCACGATTTATGCGATCTTATGTCAGATTCGACGATCCTTCGTTTCAGAAGTGTATTTCTGTGCGGAATCGCTGTTCCGCGTGATAGATCAGTGCATTTGCATGCAACGAAGGGAAATTGGCACAGCAACTCCGATTCGGCAAGCACGATCACGATTTATTCGAGCTTATGTCAGATTCGACGATTCTTCGTTTCAGAAGTGTATTTCTCTGCGGAATCGCTGTTTCGCGTGATAGATCAGTGCATTTGAATGCACAAATGCGAAATTGGCACAGAAACTCCGATTCTGCAAGCATGATCACGATTTATGCGATCTTATGTCAGATTCGACGATTCTTCGTTTCAGAAGTGTATTTCTGTGCGGAATCGCTGTTACGCGTCCTGTATCAGTGCATTTGCATGCATGCGAAATTGGAATTGAAACTCCGACCCGGCAAGCACGATCACAATTTATTCGAGCCTATGTCAGATTCGACGATTATTCGTTTCAGAAGTGTTTTTCTGTGCGGAATCGCTGTTTCGCGTGCTAGATCAGTGCATTTGCATGCAAATATACGAAATAGGCACAGCAACTCCGATTCGGCAAGCACGATCACGATTTATTCGAGCTTATGTCAGATTCGACGATTCTTCGTTTCAGAAGTGTATTTCTGTGCGGAATCGCTGTTTCGCGTGATAGATCAGTGCATTTGAATGCAAATATGCGAAATTGGCACAGAAACTCCGATTCTGCAAGCACGATCACGATTTATGCGATATAATGTCAGATTCGACGATTCTTCGTTTCAGAAGTGTATTTCTGTGCGGAATCGCTGTTCCGCGTGATAGATCAGTGCATTTGCATGCAACGAAGGGAAATTGGCACAGAAACTCCGATTCTGCAAGCATGATCACGATTTATTCGAGCTTATGTCAGATTCAACGATTCTTCGTTTCAGAAGTGTATTTCTGTGCGGAATCGCTGTTTCACGTGCTAGATCAGTGCATTTGCATGCAAATATACGAAATTGGCACTGAAACTCCGATTCGGCAAGCACGATCACGATTGATTCGACCTTATGTCAGATTCGACGATTCTTCGTTTCAGAAGAGCATTTCTGTGCGGAATCGCTGACTCGCGTGATAGGTCAGTGAATTTGAATGCAGATATGCGAAATTGGCACAGAAACTTCGATTCTGCAAGCGCGATCACGATTTATACGATCTTATGTCAGATTCGACGATTCTTCGTTCCAGAAGTGTATTTCTGTGCGGAATCGCTGTTCCGCGTCATAGATCAGTGCATTTGCATGCAACGAAGGGAAATTGGCACAGAAACTCCGATTCTGCAAGCACGATCACGATTTATGTGATCTTATGTCAGATTCGACGATCCTTCGATTCAGAAGTGTATTTCTGTGCGGAATCGCTGTTCCGCGTGATAGATCAGTGCATTTGCATGCAAATATACGAAATTGGCACAGCAACTCCGATTCGACAAGCACGATCACGATTTATTCGAGCTTATGTCAGATTCGACGATTCTTCGTTTCATTAGTGCATTTCTGTGCGGAATCGCTGTTTCGCGTGATAGATCAGTGCATTTGCATGCAACGAAGGGAAATTGGCACAGAAACTCCGATTCGGCGAGCACGATCACGATTGATTCGACCTTATGTCAGATTCGACGATTCTTCGTTTCAGAAGAGCATTTCTGTGCGGAATCGCTGACTCGCGTGATAGGTCAGTGAATTTGAATGCAAATATGCGAAATTGGCACAGAAACTTCGATTCTGCAAGCACGATCGCGATTTATTCGAGCTTATGTCAGATTCGACGATTCTTCGTTTCAGAAGTGTATTTCTGTGCGGAATCGCTGTTTCACGTGCTAGATCAGTGCATTTGCATGCAAATATACGAAATTGGCACTGAAACTCCGATTTGACAAGCACGATCACGATTTATTCGAGCTTATGTCAGATTCGACGATTCTTCGTTTCAGAAGTGTATTTCTGTGCGGAATCGCTGTTTCGCGTGCTAGATCAGTCCATTTGCATGCAACGAAGGTAAATTGGCACAGAAACTCCGATTCGGCGAGCACGATCACGATTGATTCGACCTTATGTCAGATTCGACGATTCTTCGTTTCAAAAGAGCATTTCTGTGGGGAATCGCTGACTCGCGTGATAGGTCAGTGAATTTGAATGCAAATATGCGAAATTGGCACAGAAACTTCGATTCTGCAAGCTCGATCGCGATTTATTCGAGCTTATGTCAGATTCGACGATTCTTCGTTTCAGAAGTGTATTTCTGTGCGGAATCGCTGTTTCGCGTGCTAGATCAGTGCATTTGCATGCAAATATACGAAATTGGCACACCAAACTCCGATTCGGCAAGCACGATCACGATTTATTCGAGCTTATGTCAGATTCGACGATTCTTCGTTTCAGAAGTGTATTTCTCTGCGGAATCACTGTTTCACGTGCTAGATCAGTGCATTTGAATGCACAAATGCGAAATTGGCACAGAAACTCCGATTCTGCAAGCATGATCACGATTTATGCGATCTTATGTCAGATTCGACGATTCTTCGTTTCAGAAGTGTATTTCTGTGCGGAATCGCTGTTACGCGTCCTGTATCAGTGCATTTGCATGCATGCGAAATTGGAATTGAAACTCCGACCCGGCAAGCACGATCACAATTTATTCGAGCCTATGTCAGATTCGACGATTATTCGTTTCAGAAGTGTTTTTCTGTGCGGAATCGCTGTTTCGCGTGCTAGATCAGTGCATTTGCATGCAAATATACGAAATAGGCACAGCAACTCCGATTCGGCAAGCACGATCACGATTTATTCGAGCTTATGTCAGATTCGACGATTCTTCGTTTCAGAAGTGTATTTCTGTGCGGAATCGCTGTTTCGCGTGATAGATCAGTGCATTTGAATGCAAATATGCGAAATTGGCACAGAAACTCCGATTCTGCAAGCACGATCACGATTTATGCGATATAATGTCAGATTCGACGATTCTTCGTTTCAGAAGTGTATTTCTGTGCGGAATCGCTGTTCCGCGTGATAGATCAGTGCATTTGCATGCAACGAAGGGAAATTGGCATAGAAACTCCGATTCTGCAAGCATGATCACGATTTATTCGAGCTTATGTCAGATTCGACGATTCTTCGTTTCAGAAGTGTATTTCTGTGCGGAATCGCTGTTTCACGTGCTAGATCAGTGCATTTGCATGCAAATATACGAAATTGGCACTGAAACTCCGATTCGGCAAGCACGATCACGATTGATTCGACCTTATGTCAGATTCGACGATTCTTCGTTTCAGAAGAGCATTTCTGTGCGGAATCGCTGACTCGCGTGATAGGTCAGTGAATTTGAATGCAGATTTGCGAAATTGGCACAGAAACTTCGATTCTGCAAGCGCGATCACGATTTATACGATCTTATGTCAGATTCGACGATTCTTCGTTCCAGAAGTGTATTTCTGTGCGGAATCGCTGTTCCGCGTCATAGATCAGTGCATTTGCATGCAACGAAGGGAAATTGGCACAGAAACTCCGATTCTGCAAGCACGATCACGATTTATGTGATCTTATGTCAGATTCGACGATCCTTCGATTCAGAAGTGTATTTCTGTGCGGAATCGCTGTTCCGCGTGATAGATCAGTGCATTTGCATGCAAATATACGAAATTGGCACAGCAACTCCGATTCGGCAAGCACGATCACGATTTATTCGAGCTTATGTCAGATTCGACGATTCTTCGTTTCATTAGTGCATTTCTGTGCGGAATCGCTGTTTCGCGTGATAGATCAGTGCATTTGCATGCAACGAAGGGAAATTGGCACAGAAACTCCGATTCGGCGAGCACGATCACGATTGATTCGACCTTATGTCAGATTCGACGATTCTTCGTTTCAGAAGAGCATTTCTGTGCGGAATCGCTGACTCGCGTGATAGGTCAGTGAATTTGAATGCAAATATGCGAAATTGGCACAGAAACTTCGATTCTGCAAGCACGATCGCGATTTATTCGAGCTTATGTCAGATTCGACGATTCTTCGTTTCAGAAGTGTATTTCTGTGCGGAATCGCTGTTTCACGTGCTAGATCAGTGCATTTGCATGCAAATATACGAAATTGGCACTGAAACTCCGATTTGACAAGCACGATCACGATTTATTCGAGCTTATGTCAGATTCGACGATTCTTCGTTTCAGAAGTGTATTTCTGTGCGGAATCGCTGTTTCGCGTGCTAGATCAGTCCATTTGCATGCAACGAAGGTAAATTGGCACAGAAACTCCGATTCGGCGAGCACGATCACGATTGATTCGACCTTATGTCAGATTCGACGATTCTTCGTTTCAAAAGAGCATTTCTGTGGGGAATCGCTGACTCGCGTGATAGGTCAGTGAATTTGAATGCAAATATGCGAAATTGGCACAGAAACTTCGATTCTGCAAGCTCGATCGCGATTTATTCGAGCTTATGTCAGATTCGACGATTCTTCGTTTCAGAAGTGTATTTCTGTGCGGAATCGCTGTTTCGCGTGTTAGATCAGTGCATTTGCATGCAAATATACGAAATTGGCACACCAAACTCCGATTCGGCAAGCACGATCACGATTTATTCGAGCTTATGTCAGATTCGACGATTCTTCGTTTCAGAAGTGTATTTCTCTGCGGAATCACTGTTTCACGTGCTAGATCAGTGCATTTGCATGCAAATATACGAAATTGGCACTGAAACTCCGATTCGACAAGCACGATCACGATTTATTCGAGCTTATGTCAGATTCGACGATTCTTCGTTTCAGAAGTGTATTTCTGTGCGGAATCGCTGTTTCGCGTGCTAGATCAGTCCATTTGCATGCAACGAAGGGAAATTGGCACAGAAACTCCGATTCGGCGAGCACGATCACGATTTATTCGAGCTTATGTCAGATTCGACGATTCTTCGTTTCAGAAGTGTATTTCTGTGCGGAATCGCTGTTTCGCGTGCTAGATCAGTCCATTTGCATGCAACGAAGGGAAATTGGCACAGAAACTCCGATTCGGCGAGCACGATCACGATTGATTCGACCTTATGTCAGATTCGACGATTCTTCGTTTCAGAAGTGTATTTCTGTGCGGAATCGCTGTTTCGCGTGCTAGATCAGTGCATTTGCATGCAAATATACGAAATTGGCACACCAAACTCCGATTCGGCAAGCACGATCACGATTTATTCGAGCTTATGTCAGATTCGACGATTCTTCGTTTCAGAAGTGTATTTCTCTGCGGAATCACTGTTTCACGTGCTAGATCAGTGCATTTGCATGCAAATATACGAAATTGGCACTGAAACTCCGATTCGACAAGCACGATCACGATTTATTCGAGCTTATGTCAGATTCGACGATTCTTCGTTTCAGAAGAGCATTTCTGTGCGGAATCGCTGACTCGCGTGACAGGTCAGTGAATTTGAATGCAAATATGCGAAATTGGCACAGAAACTTCGATTCTGCAAGCACGATCGCGATTTATTCGAGCTTATGTCAGATTCGACGATTCTTCGTTTCAGAAGTGAATTTCTGTGCGGAATCGCTGTTTCGCGTGCTAGATCAGTGCATTTGCATGCAAATATACGAAATTGGCACACCAAACTCCGATTCGGCAAGCACGATCACGATTTATTCGAGCTTATGTCAGATTCGACGATTCTTCGTTTCAGAAGTGTATTTCTCTGCGGAATCACTGTTTCACGTGCTAGATCAGTGCATTTGCATGCAAATATACGAAATTGGCACTGAAACTCCGATTCGACAAGCACGATCACGATTTATTCGAGCTTATGTCAGATTCGACGATTCTTCGTTTCAGAAGAGCATTTCTGTGCGGAATCGCTGACTCGCGTGATAGGTCAGTGAATTTGAATGCAGATATGCGAAATTGGCACAGAAACTTCGATTCTGCAAGCGCGATCACGATTTATACGATCTTATGTCAGATTCGACGATTCTTCGTTCCAGAAGTGTATTTCTGTGCGGAATCGCTGTTCCGCGTCATAGATCAGTGCATTTGCATGCAACGAAGGGAAATTGGCACAGAAACTCCGATTCTGCAAGCACGAACCCGATTTATGTGATCTTATGTCAGATTCGAAGATCCTTCGTTTCAGAAGTGTATTTCTGTGCGGAATCGCTGTTCCGCGTGATAGATCAGTGCATTTGAATGCAAATATGCGAAATTGGCACAGAAACTCCGATTCTGCAAGCACGATCACGATTTATGCGAGCTTATGTCAGATTCGACGATTCTTCGTTTCAGAAGTGTATTTCTGTGCGGAATCGCTCTTTCGCGTGATAGATCAGTGCATTTGAATGCAAATATGCGAAATTGGCACAGAAACTCCGATTCTGCAAGCACGATCACGATTTATGCGATATAATGTCAGATTCGACGATTCTTCGTTTCAGAAGTGTATTTCTGTGCGGAATCGCTGTTCCGAGTGATAGATCAGTGCATTTGCATGCAACGAAGGGAAATTGGCACAGAAACTCCGATTCGGCAAGCACGATCACGATTAATTCGAGCTTATGTCGGATTCGACGATTCTTCGTTTCAGAAGTGTATTTCTGTGCGGAATCGCTGTTTCGCGTGATAGATCAGTGCATTTGCATGCAACGAAGGGAAATTGGCACAGAAACTCCGATTCTGCAAGCATGATCACGATTTATGCGATCTTATGTCAGATTCGACGATTCTTCGTTTCAGAAGTGTATTTCTGTGCGGAATCGCTGTTCCGCGTGATAGATCAGTGCATTTGCATGCAACGAAGGGAAATTGGCACAGAAACTCCGATTCTGCAAGCATGATCACGATTTATTCGAGCTTATGTCAGATTCGACGATTCTTCGTTTCAGAAGAGCATTTCTGTGCGGAATCGCTGACTCGCGTGATAGGTCAGTGAATTTGAATGCAAATATGCGAAATTGGCACAGAAACTTCGATTCTGCAAGCACGATCGCGATTTATTCGAGCTCATGTCAGATTCGACGATTCTTCGTTTCAGAAGTGTATTTCTGTGCGGAATCGCTGTTTCACGTGCTAGATCAGTGCATTTGCATGCAAATATACGAAATTGGCACTGAAACTCCGATTCGGCAAGCACGATCACGATTTATTCGAGCTTATGTCAGATTCGACGATTCTTCGTTTCAGAAGTGTATTTCTCTGCGGAATCGCTGTTTCGCGTGATAGATCAGTGCATTTGAATGCAAATATGCGAAATTGGCACAGAAACTCCGTTTCTGCAAGCATGATCACGATTTATGCGATCTTATGTCAGATTCGACGATTCTTCGTTTCAGAAGTGTATTTCTGTGCGGAATCGCTGTTACGCGTCCTATATCAGTGCATTTGCATGCATGCAAAATTGGAATTGAAACTCCGACCCGGCAAACACGATCACAATTTATTCGAGCCTATGTCAGATTCGACGATTATTCGTTTCAGAAGTGAATTTCTGTGCGGAATCGCTGTTTCGCGTGCTAGATCAGTGCATTTGCATGCAAATATACGAAATTGGCACACCAAACTCCGATTCGGCAAGCACGATCACGATTTATTCGAGCTTATGTCAGATTCGACGATTCTTCGTTTCAGAAGTGTATTTCTGTGCGGAATCGCTGTTTCGCGTGATAGATCAGTGCATTTGAATGCAAATATGCGAAATTGGCACAGAAACTCCGATTCTGCAAGCACGATCACGATTTATGCGATATAATGTCAGATTCGTCGATTCTTCGTTTCAGAAGTGTATTTCTGTGCGGAATCGCTGTTCCGCGTGATAGATCAGTGCATTTGCATGCAACGAAGGGAAATTGGCACAGAAACTCCGATTCTGCAAGCATGATCACGATTTATTCGAGCTTATGTCAGATTCGACGATTCTTCGTTTCAGAAGTGTATTTCTGTGCGGAATCGCTGTTTCACGTGCTAGATCAGTGCATTTGCATGCAAATATACGAAATTGGCACTGAAACTCCGATTCGGCAAGCACGATCACGATTGATTCGACCTTATGTCAGATTCGACGATTCTTCGTTTCAGAAGAGCATTTCTGTGCGGAATCGCTGACTCGCGTGATAGGTCAGTGAATTTGAATGCAGATATGCGAAATTGGCACAGAAACTTCGATTCTGCAAGCGCGATCACGATTTATACGATCTTATGTCAGATTTGACGATTCTTCGTTCCAGAAGTGTATTTCTGTGCGGAATCGCTGTTCCGCGTCATAGATCAGTGCATTTGCATGCAACGAAGGGAAATTGGCACAGAAACTCCGATTCTGCAAGCACGATCACGATTTATGTGATCTTATGTCAGATTCGACGATCCTTCGTTTCAGAAGTGTATTTCTGTGCGGAATCGCTGTTCCGCGTGATAGATCAGTGCATTTGCATGCAAATATACGAAATTGGCACAGCAACTCCGATTAGACAAGTACGATCACGATTTATTCGAGCTTATGTCAGATTCGACGATTCTTCGTTTCATTAGTGCATTTCTGTGCGGAATCGCTGTTTCGCGTGATAGATCAGTGCATTTGCATGCAACGAAGGGAAATTGGCACAGAAACTCCGATTCGGCGAGCACGATCACGATTGATTCGACCTTATGTCAGATTCGACGATTCTTCGTTTCAGAAGAGCATTTCTGTGCGGAATCGCTGTTTCGCGTGATAGATCAGTGCATTTGAATGCAAATATGCGAAAATGGCACAGAAACTCCGATTCTGCAAGCACGATCACGATTTATGCGATATAATGTCAGATTCGACGATTCTTCGTTTCAGAAGTGTATTTCTGTGCGGAATCACTGTTCCGCGTGATAGATCAGTGCATTTGCATGCAACGAAGGGAAATTGGCACAGAAACTCCGATTCTGCAAGCATGATCACGATTTATTCGAGCTTATGTCAGATTCGACGATTCTTCGTTTCAGAAGTGTATTTCTGTGCGGAATCGCTGTTTCACGTGCTAGATCAG